>NC_064638.1:760299524-760604315 GCF_023864345.2 Schistocerca serialis cubense
AGGAGATCACGCGATTGTTGCCCGCCATGACAGACTGCATCCTGAGCGGTTAAAGTCACGCTACGCATGTACTCGAAAGCGTACTAACCACAGTTCAGTTCCTTCCCGTTTACATCGGATAGGCATCAAGGACAATGATTTCTGTGACTGTGGGAAGAAAGAGTGAGATGGATTAGCATGTCCATTTCACTATTATTACAAAAGGGGGACATTTTAAAAATGTTGGAAAACCTTGGGACAGTTAAGGAAAAACGGGGACACAAATTGTATTGACAAAAATTAATGGACATAGAAGTTTATCTTTTCGTCATGCACTCAGTTGACGTGAAATGAGTTATTACAATTGCTCCGCCGTACTGTCACCGTACCTTTCACATTTATGTATTTCATCAAGAAGTGCACGTTCTTTTGACATTTTCTCATAAAAGTCAGCACAGCGTGCATTACGCAATTTCTCCAGTGCCCCTCTAACACAATAAGCAAAATTTTGTAGAACAGACATTTTTTGTATTATTCCAGATAGAAAATGTAGCACTTCAAGAGTTTACATGAGAAAAGGTAGGAAAATAATATTAAAAGTAACAAGAGTAATGTTATTTAAAAGAAACCAACAATACTGTACATTTTTATGTAACCTCTGTACTAGTAGTATATAAGCCATAGCTTAGAAGATTTGTGTTCTTGTTCTTGTTCGCACGGGTTCGCTAGACAACTTGTCGTGTAAGTGTTGATTCCTTTTAAAGTGTAAAATATGCGTATAAAAAGGACTTCATATTATTTGTTGTGGACCATCGATGGTCGAACCCAGGACTCCAGATGGCCGAGCTGAAGCCGGGACCTACCACACCGTATTTTGTCAGGAGGCCGAGTAAGTTCAATAGCACCAAGGGGCAGAGCAGAGTGATACAGCGGTATTTGGAAGTATTCCTTTATTCAGCTAGTTTACAGAAGCGTAATGTCGGCGTGCCGCCCGCACGCTGTTCCGCGCGTCTTGCCATCTCAGCACTCCTGGACTGCTGACACCGCTGCTGCAGTTATCAAGGCCGCCCGACGATGTAAGTCAGCTTTGCTCACCCGCTCACCAACCGCCGAGGCGTCGCGTCTTGCGCCGCTTAGCCGCCCGCTATTCCAGAGGTTGCTGGTCCTCACCACCCTCCCTCCCTTTTCGGCCTGCTCTGTCCGACCATGTGATGAAGGTGGATGTACTGGTCACCCGTGGCCCTTGGGCCAATGCTGCTCCCAGGACAGGCCCAGACTCGAACCCGCGCCCTCCTGGATGTGGTGCCGCAACTTGCCGCTACTGGTGCTTGCCGGATGGCAATACTCGCCGCCGTCTCCGGCGCTGCTGCAGCGCTGCCATGCCTCCCGCAGCGTACGCCTTGCCCAGACCCCGGTATGCCAGGTGAGAAACGAACGTGGCCCATCCTGGACCCACTGCAGACCGCTGTCACTGCCCTCCTTCAGGCACACCGTGCAATCTTCCAGTACCCGGCTGCCATTCTGTTCTGCCCCGGTGTTGTTTTGCTGGAGGTGTAATACATCCGAAACAAGTACATAGAAACAAAGTACAGGTTTACACAGAATATTTGCAACATCGCTGCCAGACTGGCCCCTATAAGCGTAGCTCCAGACTTCATTGCCCAACCATGCCTTTACTGAATTTTTAACAAAATTCCCCTTTCGTATGACTAAGACTAATACTATTGCAGCATATTATTTCATACGTGAGTATGACCCTGAGACGCTCATTTTTCATGCGCTTAACACTGGCTAGCCAAAATTGTTGTTTAACATAAAAAAGGAGACTGAACTTCCTACAACATTTTACATGAGAGAATTAATTACTGTTTTCATACGGTCAAAACTGGTAGAATTCAAACTCTAAATACCAGCGACAGTGTTAAAAATAAACCCACTTTTTAAAATTACAGTTTCATTTTGGCGACATGAAAGAATGAACATGAATGGCTACTACCGAGAGTGCAAAACATTATCAGTAAATAAACACATAGATTGTAGAGTAAGTCACACAAGTGACGCTTCCCAGCATATACATATGCGTAGTAAATCGAACATCCTGTATCATAAAATATTTTAGCCCAGCGGAATTACAAAAGTGTGGACATTTGACTGCGGGACAGCAGGACATTTTGGAAGGAAATGTGACAGTGTCACGAAGAACGGGACGAATGGACACCTTGAGATGGAAACACTCGCTATTTTCCTGCAGTTTCTTCGAAACACAAACAAAATCACTTCCAAACCTTGTCTAGATGTATCATGAAGTTATTCAGATGCACAAACTTCTTTTTGATTTTATACAGGATACGAGATGCATTCAATAAAAACACAACTCTTTTTTTTTTTCTCCTCCGATTCCTGTTCAAAAAATGTGGAATTGTTGCGGGACGTCGTGGAATGTTCCCGCTTCAGCCCCTATAGTTTCATGAATTTCCGTTAGGTGGCGGCGGTATACGTAGCCTTCAAAAAGGTGTCTGTAACGGAGCTGTGTTCCACACTGACAGTCGTCATTGAGTTTTTCACTGCCAGTGAAACATTTTGTGTTATTGGGCAAATGTACAGAAAGCTGGCTAAAGCCTGCAGAAATTTTTACGAAGTCTCAGACGGTGCTTTGGAAAGATAGATTAGGCAGAATTGGTGGTGGAGTGTGCGTCTGTCAGTAGTGGTTTATCTTGCAGTGAAGTCGAAGTAGATACTCCGTGCGAATTGTTATGGGTGGAGGTTATACTTAACAGCCGAACTAAGTTAATAATTGGCTCCTTCTACCGACCCCCAGACTCCGATGATATAGTTGCTGAACAGTTCAGAGAAAATTTGAGTCTCGTAACAAATAAATACCCCACTCATACGGTTATAGTTGGTGGGGACTTCAACCTTCCCTCGATATGTTGGCAAAAATACTTGTTCAAAACCGGTGGTAGGCAGAAAACATCCCCCGAGATTGTCCTAAATGCTTTCTCCGAAAATTATTTCGAGCAGTTAGTCCACGAACCCACGCGAATTGTAAATGGTTGCGAAAACACACTTGACCTCTTAGCCACAAACAATCCAGAGCAAATAGAGAGCATGATGACTGATACAGGGATTAGTGATCACAAGGTCGTTGTAGCTAGGCTCAATACTTTCTTCCAAATCCACCAGAAACCAACGCAAAATAATTTTATTTAAAAAAGCAGATAAAGTGTCACTAGAAGCCTTCCTAAGAGACAATCTGCATTCCTTCCGAACTGACTATGCAAATGTAGACGAGATGTGGCTCAAACTCAAAGATATAGTAGCAACAGCAATTGAGAGATTCATACCTCATAAACTGGTAAGAGATGGAACTGATCCCCCATGGTACACAAAACAGGTCCGAACGCTGTTGCAGAGGCAACGGAAAAAGCATGCAAAGTTCAGAAGAAAGCGAAATCACGAAGATTGGCTAAAATTTACAGACGCGCGAAATTTGACACGGACTACAATGCGAGATGCCTTTAATAGGTTCCACAACGAAACATTGTCTCGAAATTTGGTAGAAAATCCGAAGAAATTCTGGTCGTATGTAAAGTAAACAAGAGGCAAGACGCAGTCAATACCTTCGCTGCGCAGTGCCGAGGGTACTGTTACCGACGACTGCGCCGTTAAGGCGGAGTTATTGAACGCAGTTTTCCGAAATTCCTTCACCAGGGAAGACGAATGGAAAATTCCAGAATTTGAAACACGAACAGCTGCTAGCATGAGTTTCTTAGAAGTAGACACCTTAGGGGTTGCGAAGCAACTCAAATCGCTTGATACGGGCAAGTCTTCAGGTCCAGATTGTATACCGATTAGGTTCCTTTCAGATTACGCTGATACAATAGCTCCCTACTTAGCAATCATATACAACCGCTTGCTCACCGATAGATCTGTACCTACAGATTGTAAAATTGCGCAGGTCGCACCAGTGTTTAAGAAGGGTTGTTGTTGTTGTTGTGGTCTTCAGTCCTGAGACTGGTTTGATGCAGCTCTCCATGCTACCCTATCTGTGCAAGCTTCTTCATCTCCCAGTACTTACTGCAACCCACATCCTTCTGAATCTGCTTAGTGTATTCATCTCTTGCTCTCCCTCTATGATTTTTACCCTCCACGCTGCCCTCCAATGCTAAATTTGTGATCCCTTGATGCCTCAGAACATGTCCTACTAACCGGTCCCTTCTTTTTGTCAAGTTGTGCCACATACTCCTCTTCTCCCCGATTCTATTCAATACTTCATCATTAGTTATGTGATCTACCCATCTAATCTTCAGCATTCTTCTGTAGCACCACATTTCGAAAGCTTCTATTCTCTTCTTGTCCAAACTATTTATCGTCCATGTTTCACTTCCATACATGGCTACACTCCATACAAATACTTTCAGAAACGACTTCCTGACACATAAATCTATACTCGATGTTAACAAATTTCTCTTTCAGAAACACTTTCCTTGCCATTGCCAGTCTACACTTTATATCTTCTCTACTTCGACCATCATCAGTTATTTTACTCCCCAAATAGCAAAACTCATTTACTACTTTAAGTGTCTCATTTCCTAATCTAATTCCCTCAGCATCACCCGACTTAATTCGACTACATTCCATTATCCTCGTTTTGCTTTTGTTGATGTTCATCTTATATCCTCCTTTCAAGAAGGGTAGTAGGAGTAATCCATCGAACTACAGACCTATATCACTGACGTCGGTTTGCAGTAGGGTTTTGGAGCATATACCGTATTCAATGTACTGTATCACCTCGAAGGGAACGATCGATTGATACGTAATCAGCATGGTTTCAGAAAACATCGTTCTTGTGCAACGCAGCTAGCTTTTTTTTCGCACGAAGTAATGGCCGCTATCGACAGGGGATCTCAAGTTGATTCCGTATTTCTAGATTTCCGGAAAGCTTTTGACACCGTTCATCCTTTGGGATAAGCGACTTTGACAAAGGTCAGATTATTATTATACAGAGCCTTTGAACGAGTATCTCGAAAACTGCCAAACTGAACGGTTGTTCATGTGCTACTGTCGTGAGCATATACGGAAAGAGGTAGAAGGACAGTGTAACTACCACTAGGCGCTAAATGGTTGGACGTCCACGACATTTCACAGAACGTAGAGTTCGGAGGCTTGTCTCTACCGAAAGAGCACAACGCTAGTTCACGCACAACTGTTTATGAGAACACCTTTCATCGTAAATTGTTGAACTTGGAACTCCACAGCAGACCATCCTTACGTGTTGACATGTTGATACAACTACATCGTCAGTTACAATTGTAGGGGGAACGAGACCACCAGGATTCGACCGTCGATCAATGGAAACGTGTCAGCTCTTCGGGTGAATCACATTTTTGCTACCCTAGGTCGATGGTCGTCTCCACAACCGCTGTCATCGAGGTGAACGGGGACTCGAAACGTGCAGCGCGCCACGGACGCAGGCTGGCGGGAGCAGTATTGTGCTGTGGGAGACAGTCTCCTGCGCTTGCATGGGACATGTGGTAGTAATCGAAGACACGCTGACACCTGCGAATGATGTCTTCCCCGTCGTTCATCAGTATAATTGCCCGGGTCTCGGAGCCAGAACCGTGCTTCAATGGTTTGAGGGGCATTATAGTGAACTCGCATTGATGTCTCGGCGATTAAATTCGCCTGATGCAAATCCTATAGAACCCATCTGGATCGCTATCGGCCGCCATCGTCGCGTACGCAAATCAGCGGCCCGTTATTTACGCGAATAACACGACCTGTGCGTAGACATATAATGCCACCTACCTCCACTATCCTGCCGATGATGGCACCACCAGTGCAGACGTCGACACCATCTGCGACAGCACGGCACAATTACCGACCAATCAGAAGCCGTGGGTGTGCTATGTAAGGCCACTACAACTGCAGTGCCGAAGATGAAGGAGATAATCGTTGAAAGCTCGAGGTTTTACTCAGAGCTGACGCGGCAAGAAGTCCGAGAATGTTTTATACAACAGTGCCGTCGCAAAAGACTTCGCTCTGCTACTTGTAGCTATGTTTTCACTCTCCTCCTTTACTCTCTTTACTGTGCAAGTGGAATAGCAAGCACTGCAGCCATCTTAAGCTCACTTTTAATGAGGTTTTTATATCCTTGTTTGCCTCTCCTGGCATAAATTTAATAGAACTGCATGTAATCACACACCTCTGACTACGACGAACGTTCTTTGGACTTTTGGTGCACAGTCTGTGGTGGAATAATTTGTAGGAAAGCAACAGCAAAGAGAACGCTCGAACTGCGCAGGTCGGTAGGCGATAGTCAACAGAGGTGGCCCCTTCTTTGGAACAGAGTGGTGGACTCACCCAGCGCTCAAGACGAGAATGCGTTTCTGCACAGGCGCCACGTTATTTTGTGGAAGCTCCACTGGGATCTGGCGATGGACTCAACGTGATGTTGCTGCTGATGTTGTTACTTCCAGCAGCTCGACGAGAGCCGTATGAGGAAGCGACTCAGAATAGATTGAGGCAGTGGCAGCACATGCAAAATTATGTCAGTGTGCTACAGTGTCGTAGCCTACAGTCTTCTTTTGACGTAAAAGGGTAGTAAACGGAACTGACTTGAATATATTAAGTTTATGTACATCAACTTAATTGTTTAAATATATTTAAATTTCATAATTCATTGTTTAACACTGTGAGGAATTAAATTAAAAGAAAGAAGAAATTGGGATCAGCTGGAATCGAACCCAGGTCGGCAAGCTGCCATTATTAGCTTTGATCACTCACTCACAGCACCATCATGACAGCAGCACTTTAAAAATACTTTATTCTGTACGCTTGCATAATACGTTACATGTAATTTCAAAGAAAAATAATGACCTTTTGAATTTAGTAATCTGTGGCAGAGGATAGACTTTAGATTAAATATTTGTTCAGAATAAGATCTGCCCTTTCTACAACCACCTTGATATTCACCTAAATTACTCTTAAGCGTTGTTTCTACTCTCTTCACAATCTCGCAAAATATACTATATGCAATTAGTTGCAAAGAAATTCTGTGTAGTTGTTATCATCTTGCTTACAGCGTTCCTTATGGAGTAGATGTATCAAGGCCACCTTACAATCTCCTATGAGTTTTTCTATTTCCCAAATTCTTTTATTTTTGGTAGAGATCATTTCTGAAATTCTGCTGTACTAGAGTCTTCTCCACTAGCTTTATAAGTTTATAAGGTTTTAATAACTTCTTCAACTTCTTTGGCTGATGGGGGGGGGGGGGGGGAGGGGGTAAATCTTCTTCTAAATTTTCTTGAGTGTTTGAAAATTCGAGCTTATGGATTGGTACTGGGTACTTAAGAAACTGATTAAAATGTTTTACAATTATTTCGAAGCCAAACCAATGAGCCTCGTCCAGTGGCGCTCTCATTTTATGTACATCTACATACATCTTTAAATCTCAGTTTCTCTTCCAAAAATCTACTGGAAAAGGGGCACCTTAGTAAACATCAACAGATCATCTGCAGAAAACACTTTCATACAAAATTTCCTCTATACTCGCTTGTTTTACCACCATCTAGCCTTTTGACTTACAAGGGTAGTAATCACCCGCCTCCATGGCTGAGGTCGCTAAGGCAACTGGGGGCAAGCCGGTTCGAATCCTGGTGGTAGAAAAAATTTTCACTGCCAGTATTTGGTCGGCAAGGGGAGGAGAGGTGTGGCGTAAAGTTTCTGATCACCGGAGTTTGCCCCAACGTCCTGGTTTAAATACCAAACCTCTCTGCAGTGCCTCGCGAGGTGAGGGCAGGTGCACTGTTGATGGTGATCCCACCATCGGATGGAGACATTGAGCTTGGTGGCGCTAGTAGCAAGAAGAAGGCAATATGCTGGCACCGGGTTTCACCTTCTCCCCTCTCTCATCATCATCATCATCCTCATCATTATACAACCCAAACATTACACTACAAACACACACAAAATACACGCGTGTAGTATTACAATTGGTGTGTAATGGAGCATGTCGTAAATAAACAAACTAACAACTAAAAAAGATAGTAATCGCAACTAAAGTGAATATATTATTTTTGCACATATAATCTGAGCTGTTTAAATATATTTAAATGAAAAAAATCTTAGAGACAGTGGAAATCGAGACCTGTCCCATCAATTGCCACTCTGTTGTCAAGACCAGTCAGTCACTGTGCTGTCACTACAGTGGGCCTGTACAAATTCCTCGTACTGCATACTTGCACAATTCGCTACATGCAATTTCAACGAAAAATACTGATCTGGCGCTGTGAGTAAAAGCAACACTCATAGTGGCAGAAGGGATGACATCACATCAGAGCCAGAAAACAGACAGTTACGTCGCTTCTCTAAGCTGATCGTAGTGCGACTGATTATCATTTCAGCACTCAGCACCGGTCTCTAGTTATTGTGGAGAGAGCGCTACAGGGTATATTTTCGTCCATTTTATTTCCATACCAGCACGCATTCGAAGGAAAATTACGTAATTTTAGTGCGATTTCCAAACCGCATAAGAAAAGAAATGGCGTAACTTTAGTATGATTTGTGGCTCACATTCGAAGTGAAACGGCGCAATTTTAGTACGATTTCCAGCTCGCATTTGAAGAAAAATGATGTAATTTTAGTGCGATTTCTGGCCCACATTCGAAGCGAAAGAGCGTAATTTTAGTGAGATATTTACATTGTGCTGTAGCACAGTAACACACGATAACCAGCTGCCACTGGACTGAGGGACTCCATTTCGTCACTCTTCTGTAAACACACACACACACACACACACACAGACAGACACACACACACTTTGACTGGAGGACAGCGTAGAAAGTGCTGTTAAGCAAAGGGAAGGGCATAATTTCCTGTCGGTAGCCAGGCAAGCAAACAAATCAAAGGTTCACTGCCACGACAGTGCTGAATACCATGTAGTGGACTCACAGATTGTAATTTCTAAAAATGTTGAAAATTCTATAGTAAATAAAAAGCCTATCGTAGGGGTCAAGTAGAGTCCGCGCAGAATACGGTGACTGATGCGCAGCGACCAATTTTCGTCCAATGCACTGGCAAGTTCATTCGTTTATTTGGAAAGTGAGGCCGGCAAGTGTTCACCACCTCTTTCAGCCAGTCGGCGCACGCTCTGCAATCTTTCTCAAACGATTTTGCAGGAACTATTCGGTAAAAAAAAATTCATTTTTGCTTTACTTACGGCTTTATATGTTAGGTTCATGATGATGTGCCCATCATTTCGTTAATTTTCATAGTTATTGTGATATTTACGTGGAAGTAAGACACAGCGCTAAATACGAAAATGCTTGCAATCAAAAATAGAGGTCGCTAAGATTCTGCATTTGGTACACAATATATGATATGTTCCTTCCTGCACCCGCCAGGGCAGCCGAGAGCACTAACGCGCTGCTTCCTGGACTCAGGTAGGCGCTCCGGCCCCGGATCGAATCCGCCCGGCGGATTAACGATGACGGCCGGTGTGCCGGCCAGCCTTGATGTGGTCTTTAGGCGGTTTTCCACATCCCCCTAGGTGAGTACCGGGCTGGTCCCTACCTCCCGCCTCAGCTACACAAGTCGCAGACATTTGAAACACATTCACACTATTTCACGATTTACACTAGACGCAGACAGCTGGGGTACACTCATTCCGCCCCGGGGAGGTACGGGGTGGCGGCAGGAGGGGCATCCGGCCACCCCTTAAAATTAACCATGCCAAATCCGTTCTTGACCCTGCCACAATGCGGGATAAAGGCAATAGCAAAAGAAAGAATGAATATGATATGTTCCTGCGTATGAGATGTCCATCTGTAACCAGTATTGAAAAAATTGATCTGATGTAGCACACTCATTTGCGATCGCGCTGCGCCAGTGATAAAGCTAGAATTAACTATCCATAACATTCCTCATATTTCATAAACAGTTTCAGATATCGAAAAGAGATATGGCCAAATGACAGCACGCAAAGAGGACAGTATTTTGCCATATCGTCATTACGCAAAACTTTATTACCTACCATGTTACTACACTAACTACAGACTATCTGATGAAAGAATGTAATTTTTAAGGGCCATCGATAGCTGGTAAAACGAGAAACACTACGGGTTTTGGATCAACATAAGTGAAGACATTACATGTTTTTTGTACCGAGGATGTGCTTTCTCATAAGCTACTGACCTTACTTTTGCTCAGTTCCTCACATTTTCAGAACCCTCTCGCAATTGTGCCTGTACAACATCTTACTGAGGCGAGACTGTAAACTCCGATGTATTTTCGCAAAAGAAGGAAATTTTAATTTGGCAACCAGGGAAATGCGTAGGTTTTACTCGAAATTCGGCACTCATGGCGCTTCTCTGAAAGTTACAAATAGTTAAGAAGCCAGGCGAAAATAAATCGCTGCGTTTTCGCCGAAATTCTTTTTAGATACTAAGCAAAGCAGAGGTGACAGATATTTTTGAATGGTCAGCATGCAGGTATGAGAGTGAAGGAGTCCCACTTAATATTTACAGATAATGTGAGTGTAGGCTTCAGTTTAGAATGGCACTTCCCCTCCAGCGCTCCACATTTCTCCACAATGCCATCACTACTGCCCTCCCCGCGCGTGCCCTGCCATCTGTGCATCCTGCCCGCCATGGTACTGTGCGCGGACTGTACTGCATGTTACTTTCCCCTCCCCCTCTTTTCATGTCAAAGCCCACGAATGGCAGTCATCTGTAAGTATGGACACTCTGTGAGAGAGATTGGAGAGATTCCCATAGCAAACTAAAACTGTTAACTGACGAAAGATTGGGATTGCATCATTCCACCACTCTCCACACCCACAAAGCCTCGATGGCAGGCACTTGGAGAACTAGGCCGGCCCGCTCGAGTATATCACTTTGAGCCCTCCGATGGGAAAAAAAAAAAAAAAAAATGGTTCAAATGGCTCTGAGCACTATGGGACTCAACTGCTGTGGTCATAAGTCCCCTAGAACTTAGAACTACTTAAACCTAACTAACCTAAGGACATCACACACATCCATGCCCGAGGCAGGATTCGAGCCTGCGACCGTAGCGGTCGTGCGGTTCCAGACTGTAGCGCCTTTAACCGCTCGGCCACTCCGGCCGGCGATGGGAAAACAAAACGGTCTTGTAAGTAGGTAGGTCAATATACAAAAGTGTTGACAAGAATAATGTACAGAAGATTGGGAAAAATGAGGATCTGTCAGGCTAATATTAGTTTCTGAGAGTAAACCAAGGGAAGACCAGAGTTTTTTTTTTCTTTTTTTGGTCATCAGTCTACTGACTGGTTTGATGCGGCCCACCACGAATTCCTTTCCTGTGCTAACCTCTTCATCTCAGAGTAGCACTTGCAACCTACGTCCTCAATTATTTGCTTGACGTATTCCAATCTCTGTCTTCCTCTACAGTTTTTGCCCTCTACAGCTCCCTCTAGTACCATGGAAGTCATTCCCTCATGTCTTAGCAGATGTCCTATCATCCTGTCCCTTCTCCTTATCAGTGTTTTCCACATATTCCTTTCCTCTCCGATTCTGCGTAGAACCTCCTCATTCCTTACCTTATCAGTCCACCTAATTTTCAACATTCGTCTATAGCACCACATCTCAAATGCTTCGATTCTCTTCTGTTCCGGTTTTCCCACCGTCGATGTTTCACTACCATACAATGCTGTACTCCAGACGTACATCCTCAGAAATATCTTCCTCAAATTAAGGCCGGTATTTGATATTAGTAGACTTCTCTTGGCCAGAAATGCCTTTTTGCCAGAGCGAGTCTGCTTTTGATGTCCTCCTTGCTCCGTCCGTCATTGGTTATTTTACTGCCTAGGTAGCAGAATTCCTTAACTTCATTGACTTCGTGACCATCAATCCTGATGTTAAGTTTCTCGCTGTTCTCATTTCTACTACTTCTCATTACCTTCGTCTTTCTCCGATTTACTTTCAAACCATACTGTGTACTCATTAGACTGTTCATTCCGTTAAGCAGATCATTTAATTCTTCTTCACTTTCACTCAGGATAGCAATGTCATCAGCGAATCGTATCATTGATATCCTTTCACCTTGTATTTTAATTCCACTCCTGAACCTTTCTTTTATTTCCATCATTGCTTCCTCGATGTACAGATTGAAGAGTAGGGGCGAAAGGCTACAGCCTTGTCTTACACCCTTCTTAATACGAGCACTTCGTTCTTGGTTGTTGTACATATTGTATATGACCCGTCTCTCCCTATAGCTTACCCCTACTTTTTTCAGAATCTCGAACAGCTTGGCCGGCCGAAGTGGCCGCGCGGTTCTGGCGCTGCAGTCTGGAACCGCGAGACCGCTACGGTCGCAGGTTCGAATCCTGCCTCGGGCATGGATGTGTGTGATGTCCTTAGGTTAGTTAGGTTTAACTAGTTCTAAGTTCTAGGGGACTAATGACCTCAGCAGTTGAGTCCCATAGTGCTCAGAGCCATTTGAACCATTTTCGAACAGCTTGCACCATTTTATATTGTCGGACGGTTTTTCCAGGTCGACAAATCCTATGAAAATGTCTTGATTTTTCTTTAGCCTTGCTTCCAATATTAGCCGTAACGTCAGAATTGCCTCTCTCGTCCCTTTACTTTTCCTAAAGCCAAACTGATCGTCACGTAGCGCATTCTCACTTTCCCATTCTTCTGTATATTATTCTTGTAAGCAGCTTCGATGCATGAGCTGTTAAGCTGATTGTGCGATAATTCTCGCACTTGTCAGCTCTTGCCGTCTTCGGAATTGTGTGGATGATGCTTTTCCGAAAGTCAGATGGTATATCGCCAGACTCATATATTCTACACACCAATGTGAATAGTCGTTTTGTTGCCACTTCCTCCAATGATTTTAGAAATTCTGATGGAATGTTACCTATCCCTTCTGCCTTACTTGACCGTAAGTCCTCCAAAGCTCTTTTAAATTCCGATTCTAATACTGGATCGCCTATCTCTTCTAAATCGACTCCTGTTTCTTCTTCTATCACATCAGACAAATCTTCACCCTCACAGAGGCTTTCAATGTATTCTTTCCACCTATCTGCTCTCTCCTCTGCATTTAACAGTGGAATTCCCGTTGCACTCTTACTGTTACCACCGTTGCTTTTAATGTCACCAAAGGTTGTTTTGACTTTCCTGTATGCTGAGTCTGTCCTTCCGACAATCATATCTTTTTCGATGTCTTCACATTTTTCCTGCCATTTCATCTGAGCTTCCCTGCACTTCCTATTTATTTCATTCCTCAGTGACTTGTATTTCTGTATTCCTGATTTTCCCGGAACATGTTTGTACTTTCTCCTTTCATCAATCAAGTGAAGTATTTCTTCTGTTACCCATGGTTTCTTCGCAGCTACCTTCTTTGTACCCATGTTTTCCTTCCCAACTTCTGTGATGGCCCTTTTTAGAGATGTCCATTCCTCTTCAACTGTACTGCCTACTGCGCTATTCCTTATTGCTGTATCTATAGCGTTGGAGAACTTCAAACGTATCTCGTCATTCCTTAGTACTTCCGTATCCCACTTCTTTGCGTATTGATTCTTCCTGACTAATGTCTTAAACTTCAGCCTACTCTTCATCACTACTATATTGTGATCTGAGTCTATATCTGCTCCTAGGTACGCCTTACAATCCAGTATCTGATTTCGGAATCTCTGTCTGACCATGATGTAATCTAATTGAAATCTTCCCGTATCTCCCGGCCTTTTCCAAGTATACCTCCTCCTCTTGTGATTCTTGAACAGGGTATTCGCTATTACTAGCTGAAACTTGTTACAGAACTCAATTAGTCTTTCTCCTCTTTCATTCCTTGTCCCAAGCCCATATTCTCCTGTAACCTTTTCTTCTACTCCTTCCCCTACAACTGCATTCCAGTCGCCCATGACTATTAGATTTTCGTCCCCCTTTACATACTGCATTACCCTTTCAATATCCTCATACACTTTCTCTATCTGTTCATCTTCAGCTTGCGACGTCGGCATGTATACCTGAACTATCGTTGTCGGTGTTGGTCTGCTATCGATTCTGATTAGAACAACCCGGTCACTGAACTGTCCACAGTAACACACCCTCTGCCCTACCTTCCTATTCATAACGAATCCTACACCTGTTATACCATTTTCTGCTGCTGTTGATATTTCCCGATACTCATCTGACCAGAAATCCTTGTCTTCCTTCCACTTCACTTCACTTCACTGACCCCTACTATATCTAGATTGAGCCTTTGTATTTCCCTTTTCAGATTTTCTAGTTTCCCTACCACTTTCAAGCTTCTGACATTCCACGCCCCGACTCATAGAACCTTATCCTTTCGTTGATTATTCAATCTTTTTCTCATGGTAACCTCCCCCTTGGCAGTCCCCTCCCGGAGATCCGAATGGGGTACTATTCCGGAATATTTTGCCAATGGAGAGATCATCATGACACTTCTTCAATTACAGGCCACATGTCCTGTGGATACACGTTACGTGTCTTTAATGCAGTGGTTTCCGTTGCCTTCTGCATCCTCATGTCGTTGATCATGCTGATTCTTCCGCCTTTAGGGGCAATTTCCCCTGAACCTCTATCCGCTCCTCCGCCCTCTTTGACAAGACCGTTGGCGGAATGAGGCTGACTTCTTATGCCGGAAGTCTTCGGCCGTCAATGCTGATTATTTATCAAAATTTAGGCAGTGGCGAGGATCGAACCCGGGACCAAGACGTTCTGAATATGAATCAAAGACGCAACCCCTAGACCACGGGTATGGCTCAAGACCAGTGTAAGTAATGATATTAGTGATAAACAAAACATCGTAATCGGGTCCACGTAGTAGATGAAGTAAACAGTAAATTTTTCATCAAAACTGAGAACTGCGTTATAGAGAATGTGATGGGACATTCCTGGTCTATATTAACGACATATGAGACAATCTGAGTAGCCGTCTTAAATTATTTGCAGATGATGCTGTCATTTACCTTCTTGTAAAGTCATCAGATGATCAAAACGACTTGCAAAATGATTTAGATAAGATATCCGTATGGTGCAAAAAGTGGCACTTGACCCTTCAGAAAGAAAAGTGTGAAGTTATTCACATGAATACTACAAGAAATCAGCTAAATTTCGACTACGCGAAAAGTCACACAAATCTGAGGGCTGTAAATTCAACTAAATACTTGGGGATTACAATTTCAAATAACCTAATTTGGAACGATCACATAGATAATATTGTGGGTAGAGCAAACCAAAGACTGCGAGTCATTGGCAGAACACTTAGAATGTGCAACAGGTCTACCAAAGAGACTGCTTACATTACGCTTGCGCGCCCTATTCTGGAGTATTGCTGTGCGGTGTGAGATCCACATCAGGTGGGACTGACGGATTACATCGAAAAAGTACAAAGAAGGGCAGCTCGTTTTGTATTATCGCGAAATAAGGGAGATAGTGTCACAGACATGATACGTGAATTGGAGTGGCAATCATTAAAACAAAGGCGTTTTTCGTTGCGACGGAATCTGCTCATAAAATTTTCAATCAGCAGTTTCCCCACCGATTGCGAAAACATTTTCTTGGCACCCACCTACAGAGGGAGAAATGATCATGACGATAAAATAAGAGAAATCAGGGCTCGCACAGATACATTTAAGTGCTCGTTTTTCCCGCGTGCCGTCCGAGAGTGGAACGGTAGAGAGACAGCTTCAAGGTGGTTCATTGAACCCTCTGCCAGGCACTTTATTGTGAGTAGCAGAGTAATCACGTAGATGTAGATGTGGATGCTGCTTAGGATGCAGAATACATCACAGAAGAAGCAAGGAGGATATAGTATTCGTTGCTAAAAGAAATCTTCTCGTACCAAACATAAGCGTTAATCTGAGAACGACATTTCTGAGAGGCACCAGCACGTCAATTGGACCTCGCCACTGTGTTTCTTAAACCTCTCCATTACAAATAAATGGTTCAAATGGCTGTGAGCACTATGGGACTCAACTGCTGTGGTCATAAGTCCCCTAGAACTTAGAACTACTTAAACCTAACTAACCTAAGGACATCACACACATCCATGCCCGAGGCAGGATTCGAACCTTCGACCGTAGCGGTAGCGCGGTTCCAGACTGTACCGCCCAGAACCGCTCGGCCACTCCATTACACTCCTGGCCTTATGACATGACGCACTCTCTTGTTGAAAAATGACTTGATCGTCATGAAGGGGTATACGTGGTCTGCAACCAGTATACGATACTCCTTGGCCGTCATGGTGCTTCGCACGAGCTTCACTGGACCCACGGATGCCCACATGAATGTCTCGAAAGCATAATGGAGCCGCCGCCAGCTAGTCTTCGTCCCACAGTACAGGACTCTAGGAGCTGTTCCCCTGGAAGACGACGGATTCGTGCCTTCCCATAGGCATGATGAAGAAGGTGTCGGGATTGATCAGATCGTGCAACGCTCTGCCACTGCGCCAACGTCCAGAGCCGATGTTCACGTGCCCATTTCAGTCGTAATTGCCTATGTCGTGGTGCTAACATTGGCACATGTATGGGTCGTCGGCTGCGGAGGCCCACGGTTATCAGTGTTGGGTGCGCTGTGTGTTCAGACACACTTGTGCCCTGCCCAGCATTAAAGTCTGATGTTAGCTACACCACAGTTTGCCGCCTGTCCTGTTTTACCAGTTTGCCAAGCCTACGACGTCCGACATCTGCAATGAGGGGTGTGGCCGCCCAGTCACACGACGTCTGGACGTGGTTTCACGTTTTTTTTTTCGCTATATGTTGAAGACACTCACCACAGCACTCCTCGAACACCCGACAAGTCGTGCAGGTTCAGAAATGCTCATGCCGAGCCTCCAGGCCATCACAATCTGCTCACGGACAGCGTGTATCTGACTAGCAGTCATTCCTCGCCAGGTGACGCTATCGCCTGGATGGTTTTATATCGACAGTACGTCGGTGACCATAATATTCTGGCTGATCCGTGTACCTTGAACTTTGTCAGTAGCTTTTTCTGGAGGCAGTATTGACACCCGCGCTGCAGCAAGTCTTGCTAGTCCTTTCTACACAGCCAATATTGTTGTAAGTAGGCTGTTTAGGCTTTTATGTTGGTAACGTCACGTAGCGCTCTGTATGAAAATCACTGACTGTGCTGTGTGCAGTATGTGGCTAGTTTGCATTGCTGGAATATTTGCCATTGTAGTGTTGGACATTTGGATGTGAACAGCGCATAGCGCTGCGCAGTTGGAGGTGAGCCGCCAGCAGTGTTGGATGTGAGGAGAAAGTATTCCTATCAGTAGTTAGTGCCTTCAGTAGTTAGAATCTTTTATTCAGCTGGCAGTATTGGCGCTCGCTGTATTGCAGTAGTTCGAGTAACGAACATTTTTGTGAGGTAAGTGATTAATGAAAGGTGTAGGTTATTGTTAATCAGGGCCATTCTTTTGTAGGGATTATTGAAAGTCAGATTGTGTTGCGTTAAAAATATTGTGTGTCAGTTCAATGAATGTCTGAGTACGTCCAGTTTTGCTCAGCTGTTTGAAAAATCAAATAACGTAGAGGTTTTCCAGCACTGTCCTTTATAAAATTTTTCTAACGGGGATGTTTCAATGTAATCGCATCCAGGGTTACCCAGAAGGGTTGAAGGGGAGGGGCCAGGGTATAAGAGGTTCCGCCATTTGTTTACATAGCAAAGTTTTTAATGAATTACTTTAATGAGTGCTTACTGTCCTAATCTGGTAAACTCCTTAAGTATTAGGTTGCATAAGTTCGCAGCGTTTCTGTTTTGCGTTTTTGTATTCCGGTTGCTGTGGATTAATTTATCAGCTGTCAATTTCTATTTGTAGTTCACTACTGATATTCGAGTTTACATTTTGTCATTTGGAGATAGTGAGCGGAGCTGTGAAGCTAGAAAATGAAATACAAAGTTACGGCATATTCGTCTGGTCGAGCTCAGTAGAGGAGTGACAGCAGCGGAGGCACCCAGCAGCATTAGCACCGTGTATGCGGATAGTACCACTGGACAGATTACAACAAGAAAATTGTTTCCTAGTTTTAAGGAGGATCGTTTCGACCTTTGTGACTCTCTACGTTCAGGAAGACCTTCGGGATTTCGTGAAGATCCTTTAAATGCATTAATACATAATGATCTACGACCGTGTACTTGAGACCTGGCAAATGTGAGGAACTGTATTCATTCCATCACCGTACGAAATGTGCACGCGCTGGAGAAGGTTCAAAAATCGGGTGTATGGGTGCCGCATGCCCTAAGCTAAAATCACAGAAATCAGTGGACGGCCATAAGTGCATCTTTGCTTGCTCGTCATCAATTGGCTCGTCAACAATACCTAACATTACTATCCTGTATCTTTACTGGTGACCATAAATGGTGTCTTTATGCTAACATAAGGAAAAGAAAGGATTGGTTGAGCCCAAATAAAGCAGCAAATCCCGGTACAAAGACCTGTGCACATCCACAAAAGACAGTGTTACGGACCTGGCGGAACAGTGACGGTGTAGTGTGCTACGAATTGCTTCCTCGATGTGTAATCACTTCTGACATTTATTCTCAACAACTGAGACATCTTGCAGACGCAGTCCAAGGACAACTACCGTGAAGACTGCGGGAAATGATGCTTCTACACGATAAAGCCCGCCGGCATTCTGCTAGACTGACAAAAAGCGCTATACAGGAGTTGGGTTGTGAAGTCTTTTCGCACTCACCTTATTCGTCTGATTTTGCGCTCTCAGGTTTTCACCTTTACCGCTCTCTATCGAACAACCTTCACCGGAATTTCCTTTCTGGATGAAAACAAGTCCCGAACGTGACTCGACGAATTCTTCACCTCAAAACCACGTGATTTCTAAAAGTTGCGAAGTCGAAAAGTTAGCCGCGCGGAGTTGCCGCGCGGTTTGAGGGGTCATGCACGAATTGCGCGGCCCCTCCCGCCGGAGGTTCGAGTCCTCCCTCGGGCATGGGTTTGTGTGTTGTTCGAAGCATAAGTTAGCTTAGCTACTGTGCAAGTCTAGGGACCGATGACCTCAGCAGTTTGGTCCCTTCGGAATTCACACCCATTTGCACATTTTTTCGAAAAGTTGCCCCAGCGTTGGCAAACTGTTGTAAATAGTGAAGGAGAACGTATTATTGATGATTAAAGTCCCTATTATGTGTATCTCTTGTGTTTATTAAATCTATAGAAAAACTTCTTGCTACCATTTGAAACCCTAATTTTACAATTGTCTAATTGCTTCTGTTGCAATCACACTTCATAATAGGACTTCTTGTACCCACGCTGCAAAATCTTTCAATCATTTTACGTGCACGCGGCCCAGAAAGCTACGGCAACATATTCGCCACTAGAGCTACATCTCGGGTAACGCTCGTTTTTCTGCAAACTTTTGAACCGGTTTGGGAGCTGACGCTCTATTCAGTCCCATACTTTACTGCAAGTAGCTCTGCATTTTATATCACAAGTTTTACTTTTACCTTTGCTGACTGGTACTACTTATACAACATTCTTCATTCGTATGATCCCTTGATCTTGATTGTGGCAGTAACGTGATAAATAAAAAGTACTTTAGCCAATATAGGTGGTCCATTCGCAGAAATAACACTGAATTACACTACTGGCCATTACAATTGCTACACCACGAAGATGACGTGCTACAGACGCGAAATTTAACCGACAGGAAGAAGATGCTGTGATATGCAAATGATTAGCTTTTCGGAGCATTCACACAAGGTTGGTGCCGTTGGCGACACCTACAACGTGCTAACAAGAGGAAAGTTTCCAACCGATTTCTCATACACAAACAGCAGTTGATGGCGTTGCCTGGTGAAAAGTTGTTGTGATGCCTCGTGTAAGGAGGAGGAATGCGTTCCATCACGTTTCCGAGTTTCATAAAGCTCGGATTGTGGTCTATCGCGATTGCGGTTTATCGTATCGCGACATTGCTGCTCGCGTTGGTCGAGATCCAATGACTGTTAGCAGAATATGGAATCAGTGGGTTCAGGAGGGTAATACGTAACGCTGTGCTGGATCCCAACGGCCTCGTATCAATAGCAGTCAAGATGACAGGAATCTTATCCGCATGGCTGTAACGGATCGTGCAGCCACGTCTCGATCCCTAAGTCAACAGATGGGGACGTTGCAAGACAACAACCATCTGCACGAACAGTTCTACGACGTTTGCAGCAGCATGGACTATCAGCTCGGAGACCATGGCTGCGGTTACCCTTGACGCTGCATCACAGACAGGAGAACCTGCGATGGTGTACTCAACGACGAACCTGGGTGCACGAATGGCAAAACGTCAGTTTTACGGATGAATCCAGGTTCTGTTTACAGCATCATGATGGTCGCATGCGTGTTTGGCGACATCGCGGTGAACGCACATTCGAGGCGTGTATTCATCATCGCCATACTGGCATATCACCCGGCGTGATGGTATGGGGTGGCATTGGTTACACGTCTCGGTCACCTCTTGTTCGCATTGACGGCAGTTTGAACAGTGGACGTTACATTTAAGATGTGTTACGACCCGTGGCTCTACCCTTCATTCGATCCCTGCGAAACCCTACATTTCAGCAGGATAATGCACGACCGCATGTTGCAGGTCCTGTACGGGCCTTTCTGGATACAGAAAATGTTCGACTGCTGCCCTGGCCAGCACATTCTCCAGATCTCTCACCAATTGAAAACTTCTGGTCAATGGTGGCCGAGCAACTGGCTCGTCACAATACGCCAGTCACTACTCTTGATGAACTGTGGTATCGTGTTGAAGCTGCACGGGCAGCTGTACTTGTACACGCCATCCAAGCTCTGTTTGACTCAATGCCCAGGCGTATCAAGGGCGTTATTACGGCCAGAGGTGATTGTTGTGGGTACTGATTTCTCGGGATCTATGCACCCAAATTTCGTGAAAATGTAATCACATGTCAGTTCTAGTATAATATATTTGTCCAATGAATACCCGTTTATCATCTGCATTTCTTCTTGGTGTAGCAATTTTAATGGCCAGTAGTGTATCTGCATCTCTTTGATTAATCCCGCGTGACTTCCCGTTTCCTTCAGGCGTCAGAATATGTTATACACTTTGCTCTAATAACAAACTTGTGATGTATAAATTTATGGACGTCTTCATGCGCTCGGTGAAGGAGAGCACTCAGTCTTAGCAAGGACGGCCGAGTTGGCTACCTACAATATCGCTGCTTCCTGGAAGACTATCTGTCGTACGGTGCTGCTGCAGTGTGATAAGGCCCCTTCGTAATTATTGCTGCCCAGATAACGCCGCCGACGGATAAGAATATGTAGCAGTCACACATTACAGCGGCTCCGCCTACAGAAACAGCATCTTAAGCGTAGTCTTTGGCGGGGATCTTATTATACACTGAGCTGACAAAAGTCATAGCATACCTCCTCATAATGTGTAGCACCTCATTTTGCAGGCGTAGTGCAGAAGCTAGAGGCGGCATGGACTCAGCAAGTGGCTGGAAGTCCCCTGCGGAAACAATGGGCCATGCTGCCTCTGTAACCGTCCATAATTGCGAAAGTGCTGCCAATGCAGGATCTTGTGCACGAACTGAACTCTCGATTATGGCCCATAAATGTTCGATGGGATTCATGTCGGGCAATCTGGGTCGCCAGCCATTCTCTCAAATTGAATGAGATTTTCACTCTGCAGCGGAGTGTGCGCTGATATGAAACTTTCTGGCAGATTAAAACTGTGTGCCGGACCGAGACTCGAACTCGGGACCTTTGCCTTTCGCGGGCAAGTGCTCTACCATCTGAGCTACCCAAGCACGACTCACGCCCCGTCCTCACAACTTTAGTTCCGCCAGTACCTCGTCTCCAACTTTCCAAAATTCACAGAAGTTCTCCTGCGAAAATCTCATTCTGGAAACATTCCCCAGGCTGTGGCTAAGCCATGTCTCCGCAATATCCTTTCTTCCAGGAGTGCTAGTTCTGAAAGTTTCGCAGTTCGAGTCTCGTTCCGGCACACAGTTTTAATCTGCCAGGAAGTTTCATATCAGCGCACACTCCGCTGCAGAGTGAAAACCTCATTCTGGTAACATCCCCCAGGCTGTGGCTAAGCCATGTCTCCGCATATCCTTCCTTAGACGAGTGCTAGTTCTGCAAGGTTCGCAGGACAGTTTCTGTGAAGTTTGGAAAGTAGGAGACGAGGTACTGGCGGAAGTAAAACTGTGAGGACGCGGCGTGAGTCGTGCTTGGGTAGTTCAGATGGTAGAGCACTTGCCCGCGAATGGCAAAGGTCCCGAGTTCGAGTCTCGGTCCGGCACACAGTTTTAATTTGCCAAGAAGTTTCATTCTCTCGAATTGTCTAGATGTTCTTCAAACCAGTCACAAACAACTTTGAAACCAGGCCGCGATTTTCCAGTCCTCTAGGGTCCAACTGATATGGTCACGAGCCCAGGAGAGGCGCTGTAGGCGGTGTCGTGCTGTTAGCCAAGGCACTCGCGTCACTCGTCTGCAGCCACAGCCCATTAACGCCAGATTTCGCCGCACTGTCGTAACGGATACGTTCACTGTACGTCCCACATTGAGTTCTGCAGCTATTTAACGCAGTGTTGTTTGTCTGTTAGCACTGACAACTCTACACAAACGAAGCTGCTCTCGGCCTTTAATTAAAGGCCATCGGCAACGGTGTTGCCCGTAGTAAAAGATAATGCCTGAAATTTAGGGTTGCCACGACACTCTTGACATTGCTTATCTCAGAACATCGAATTCCGTAACGATTTCCGAAATGGACGCTCCGACTGCCATTCCGCATTAAAAGCCTGCTACTTCCCTCCGTGCAGTCATAACCACGTCTAAAACCTTTTTACATACATTACCTGAGTTCAGATGTCAGCTCTGCCATTGCACCACCGTTTTATACCTTGTGTACGCGATACTACCGCCATATGAATATGTGCAAATGTTCAAATCTGTGTGAATTCCTAACGGACCCAATTGCTGAGGTCATCAGTCCCTAGACCTTTTGTTTGGTCATCAGTCTTCTGACTGGTTCGAACCGGCCCGCCACGAATTGCTCTCCTGTGCTAACCTCTTTATCTCAGAGTAGCACTTGCAACCTACGTCCTCAACTATTTGCTGGATGTATTCCAGTCTCTGTCTTCCTCCACAGTTTTTGCCCTCTACAGCTCCCTCTAGTACCATGGAGGTCATTTCGTCATGTCTTAACAGATTTCCTACCATCCGGTCCTTTCTCTTTATCAGTGTTTTCCACATGTTCCTTTCCTCTCCAATTCTGCGCAGAACCTCCTCATCTCTTACCTTGTCAGTCCACCTGATTTTCAACATTCGTCTGTAGCACCACATCTCAAATGCTTCTAATTTCTTCTGTTCCGGTTTTCCCACAGTCCATGTTTCACTACCGTACAATGCTGTACTCCAGACGTACATTCTCAGAAATGTCTTCCCAAATTAAGGCCTATATTTGATATTAGTAGACTTTCTTGGCCAGGAATGCCCTTTTTGCCATTGCTAGTCTGCTTTTGATGTCCTACTTGCTCCACCTGTCATTGGTTATTTTACTGCAGAATTCCTTACCTTCATATACTTCGTGACCATTAATCCTAATGTTAAGTTTCTCTCTGTTCCCATTTCTACTACTTCTCATTACCTTCGTCTTTCTCCGATCTACTCTCAATCCATACTCAGTACTCATTAGACTGTTCATTCCGTTCAGCAGATCATGTAATTCTTCTTCACTTTCACTCAGGATAGCAATGTCATCAGCGAATCGTATCATTGATATCCTTCCTCTTTGAATTTTAATTCCACTCCTGAACCTTTCTTTTATTCCCATCATTGCTTCCTCCATGTACATATTGAATAGTAGGGGCGAAAGGCTACACCCTTCTATTACACCCTTTTTAATAGGAGCACTTGGTTCTTGGTCGTCCACTCTTATTATTCCCTCTTGGCTGTTGTACACATTTATATGACCCAGCTCCCCTTATAGCTTACCCCTACTTTTTCCAGAATTTGGAACATCTTGCACGATTTTACATTGTTGGTGGTGGTTGGTGGTTGGTTGGTTGGGGAAAGAGACCAGACAGCGTGATCATCGGTCTCATCGAATTAGGGGAGGATGGGGAAGGAAGTCGGCCGTGCCCTTTCAGAGGAACCATCCCGGCATTTGCCTGGAGCGATTTAGGGAAATCACGGAAAACCTAAATCAGGATGGCCGGACGCGTGATTGAACCGTCGTCCTCCCGAATGCGAGTCCAGTGTCTAACCACTGCGCCACCTCGCTCAGTTTTACATTGTCTAACGCTTTTTCCAAGTCGACAAATCCTATGAACATGTCTTGATTTTTCTTTAGCCTTGTTTCCATTATTAATCGCAACGTCAGAATTACCTCTATCGTGCCTTTACCTTTCCTAAAGCCAAACTAATCGTCATCTAGCGCATCCTCAATTTTCTTTCCCATTCTTCTGTATGTTATTCTTGTAAGCAACTTGGAATGCTTGAGCTGTTAAGCTGATTGTGCGATAATTCTCGCACTTGTCACCTCTTGCCGTCTTCGGAATTGTGTGGATGATGCTTTTCCGAAAGTCAGTTGGTATGTCGCCAGACTCATACATTTTACACACCAACGTGAATAGTCGTTTTGTTGCCACTTCCCCCAATGATTTTAGAAATTCTGATGGAATGTTATCTATCCCTTCTGCCTTATTTGATCTTAAGTTCTCCAAAGCTCTTTTAAATTCTGATTCTAATACTGGATCCTCTATCTCTTCTAAATCGACTCCTGTTTCTTCTTCTATCACATCAGACAAATCTTCACCCTCATAGAGGCTTTCAATGTATTCTTTCCACCGATCCGCTCTCCCCTCTGCATTTAACAGTGGAATTCCCGTTGCACTCTTAATGTTATCATTCTTGCTTTTAATGTCACCGAATGTTGTTTTGACTTTCCTGTATGCTGAATCTGTCCTTCCGATAATAATTTCTTACTCGATGTATTCACATTCTTCCTGCAGCCATTTCGTCTTAGCTTCCCTGCACTTCCTATTTATTTCATTCCTCGGTGACTTGTATTTCTATATTCCTGAGTTTCCCGGAACGTTTTTGTACTTCCTCCTGTCATCGACCAATTGAAGTATTTCTTCTGTTACCCATGGTTTCTTCGCAGTTACCTTCTTTGTACCTATGTTTTCCTTCTGTGATGGCACTTTTTAGAGATGTCCATTACTCTTCAACTGTACTCCCTACTGAGCTATTTCTTATTGCTGTATCTATAGCCTTAGAAAACTTCAACCGTATCTCGTCATTCCGCAATACTTCCGTATCCCACTTCTTTGCGTATTGGTTCTTCCTGACTAATGTCTTAAACTTCAGCCTATTCTTCATCACTACTATATTGTGATCTGAGTCTGTATCTGCTCCTGGTACGCCTTACAAAAAATGGTTGAAATGGCTCTGAGCACTATGGGACTTAACATCTGTGGTCATCAGTCCCCTAGAACTTAGAACTACTTAAACCTAACTAACCTAAGGACGTCACACACATCCATGCCCGAGGCAGGATTCGAACCTGCGACCGTAGCGGTCACGCGGTTCCAGGCTGAAGCGCCTAGAACCGCACGGCCACACCTGCCGGCTCGTACGCCTTACAATACAGAATTTGATTTCGGAATCTATGTCTCACCATGATGTAATCTAACTGAAATTTTCCCGTATCACCTGGCCTTTTCCAAGTATTCCTCCTCCTCTTGTGATACTCGAAAAGAGTATTCGCTATTACTAGCTGAAACTTGTTACAGAATTCAATTAGTGTTTCTCCTCTCTCATTCCTTGTCGCAAGCCCATATTCTCCTGTAACCTTTTCTTCTACTCCTTACCCTACAACTGCATTCCAGTCTCCCATGACTATTAGATTTTCGTCTCCCTTTACGTACTGTATTACCCTTTTAATATCCTCATACACTTTCTCTGTCTCTTCATCTACACCTTTCGACATCAGCGTGTATACCTGAACTATCGTCGTCGGTGTTGGTTTGCTGTCGATTCTGATAAGAACAACCCTGCCACTGAGCTGTTCACAGTAACACACTCTCTGCCCTACCTTCCCATTCATAACGAATCCTACTCCAGTTATACAATTTTCTGCTGCTGTTGATATTATCCTACACTCATTTGACCAGAAATCCTTGTCTTCTTTCCAGTTCACTTCACTGACCCCTACTATATATAGACTGATCCTTTGCATTTCCCTTTTCAGATTTTCTAGTTTCCCTACCACGTTCAAGCTTCTGACATTCCACGCCCCGACTCGTAGAACGTTATACTTCCGTTGATTATTCAATCTTTTTCTCAGGGTAACCCCCCCTGTTTGCAGTCCCCTCCCGGAGATCCGAATAGGGGACTATTCCGGAATCTTTTGCCAATGGAGAGATCATCATGACACTTCATCAATTACAGTGCACATGTCCTGTGGATACACGTTACGTGTCTTTAATGCAGTGGTTTCCATTGCCTTCTGCATCCTCATGCCGTTGATCATTGCTAATTCTTCTGCCTTTAGGGGCAATTTCCCACTCTTAAAGTGCGCGTCATTTACGACGGCGGCCGAGTTTAGGTTCGTTCTCCGCATGGAACGTCACAAAACACAGTCAGCCAATGAACAGAGAACGACGTTGCCAGAGCTCGACTGCAGTGCAGACGAGTGTCTTCAGTTTTAGAAACATTCAGTCATAAATAAAGTAATTGAACAAAAGCAATGTCTTGATAGCAGACTTTCTTTTATAGAAAGTTTTTAAAAAGCATTCTTTACACCAATTGCTTCATATTCTATTAATTAATTAAACCAAACAAGCAATAAGCCTCCTAATTCAGGCGATAGCAAGGAAAGGTGTTTGTATCATTCTCACTAACCGCTTTTTCGCAATAAAGAACAGCGGTAATTGTTTATTTCCTATTGTACTTCGACGAAACGTGAGTAATCCATAATCATACCAACAGTGTTTTTCGGTATTTTGCGTGACATTTTAAGGTCCTCCGAGAGATATATTGAATGACGAGCTACATTAGCGTAGTGATTAAAAGGTTCTGAAGTCAAACCTTGATCGGTGCTTAACATTTTCTGTATTTAAAAACAATATCGAAGTCTCTTACTTCATGAATTTTATTCGTTTGAATGTAATTTTTTGAAATTTCTACAGGCAACCAAAATCGACCATACGGAAAGTATATGCTGTGGACTTTTACCTCTGCAAACTCTTCAAAATTTCGTGCAATGGTTTACTACATCTAATGCTGCACAATAACAGCGTTGAACATTGAAACAAAATTAAGTCATTTATGGGGGGGGGGGGGAAGATATCAGTCAAGAAGATGTGTAAAAATCAAATTTTTGGGCCAAATAATTTTTGTGAAATCGAATGATAAGTGTGTCAAAGCAGTCGAAACACTATATGTCTGCACAGGCGAGCAGTGCAATGATGACAAAATCGCGCACATCGCGGAATGCGGGGAGCACGTCTCTGTAGCAGCGAAAGGGTTAATGCGGCCGTGGTGGCTTTACTTCATAAACTGCGCGCTCCCCCCTAAACGTAAGTTTGCGAACTATACTATGGCGCTGCTTCTCTTGGCACGTACAACTGGCAACGCAGCAATCTCCCTCGTCTGGGCGGGCATGCGCGAACCGCCAAGATAAAAGAATTGAACTATAGGACAGGAGAGTGCCCTGAACCTCTGTCCGCTCCTCCGCCCTCTTTGACAAGGCTGTTGGCAGATTGAGGGTGACTTCTTATGCCGGAAGTCTTCGGCCGGCAATGTTGATTATTAATCAAAGTTTAGGCAGAGGTGGGATTCGAACCCGGGACTTAAGACGATTTTGAAGCAAAGACCACGAGTGCTGCTTACAGACTATTTATTTTCCCCTAAAAACTACATCCAGGCTGTCCAGCTCACCGGCCCTCATCATTAATCCGCCAGGCGTATTCGATCCGCCGCCGGCTTGGCTACCCGAGTTCAGGAAGCAGCACCTTTTTTTTTCGCGACGTCTTTTTTTTTTTTTTTTTTTTTTTTTTTTTTTTTTTTTTTTTTTTTTTTTTTTGTAAGGTAATGACAGAATGACAGTCAGGTGGCAGAGTGGGCAGGGGTTGTACATGGAGGCCTGGCAACGGTGTCCCCGTCTCCTGACAGGATAAGTAAGGGAGAGGCAACAGGAAGTAAACATTGTACATTGTAATTTCTGTGTTAGTAACAATAATATTTTATTTATTCATTTAATTTTAATGTCCCAAAAGAAAAATCATACATAAAAAAGAAGGGAAAGAAATATAGGGCTGAAGTGACATTCTCGTCACTTCACTGGGAGTACATCCTATCCCTCGAAAGAACGTAAACCTGGGACTCCCCACTGATTTGGGGGGTTATGAAACATGCTGCCTAGAAAGTTCGCAAAATGCGTTTTATATTTAGAGTGGCGTCGGATGATTTCGTCTTGTTCTAGTAGATAATGCTAATAGTCCATGCCCAACATCAAGGTCCGCGAGAGCACGTAGTGCGATGCGTGTCCTCCAATCCATCAGATTGCTGAAGTTTTTGTGAGGGGGAAAAGACAGCGTCAGGGAAAAATAAAGCGTCCGTCGTGATCGTTGATTCGTCGGTGCATTGGAGGAGGGCCATGATGCGTTGCGTCAGCCACCAAACATCCTTTGCCCCACCGCACTGCAGAGAATGTTCGTCGGTGTCCCGCATGCCACATATAAGGCAGAGTGGGGAATCTACCATGCGAATGTCGTACAATCGTTGGCGGTTGACTGTCTTGCGGTTGATTAGTGTATACCACGACGATCGCGCTGCTGTGGTGAGGAGAGGTATGTGGACAGCTCGCCAAATCTGTCGCCAGTTTCGTGTTGGGTATTTAAGTTTGACAACATTGCTGCCATGATGACACCGCAAGTATCGATATATCTCACGGGTAGTGGGGATTCTTGTAGAAGGTATCTGTAACTGAACATAACTAAAATCAACAAAAAATCGCGCGACGTGAGAAAAAGAGGGCGAGATTGGGCCTACCGCCACCAGTGGTTCCAAGGATGTGGGAAGAAGCACATCCAGGATGGCCGATGTGATGGCATGTTGCCGTTGGTTCCAAGTGCGTAGCGTCGCTCGCAGGTATAGACCTAGAGCCTTGTTCCGCACATCGGTGAGGTTAAGTCCTCCAAAATGGTGTGGGAGAGTTAAAGTCTCGTATTTGATCTTAAACAACATTCCTTGGCTGACATAGTATCCAAAGGCCGCCATTAATCTGTCAGCAATACCATGTGGCATTGGCAGTACCTGTGCCAGGTGCAGCAGTCACGAGGCCAGGTGAACATTAGTGTAGTCCACCCTTTGCAGCAGGTCGTGCGTTCAGAGTGAATTGTTGCGTATGTGCAGTCGGACGTTCTGGAGGAGACGTCGATAGCTCGCCACCGCTGATTGCCGTAGCGATCGGGTGAACAATACACCTAAGCATCGCAAAATGTCCACCGTCATAAACGGACTGTGCAGAGCGTCCAGCCCTCGACCGATGTGCATGATCTTGGTTTTATTCATGTTGACCCTGCTTCCCGCAGCTACTCCGTATGTAGTAAGAAGGGTAACCATCTGACTTACTTCGTTCTCCGACCGGACGAGTATCATCAAGTCGTCAGCATAAACACGACACGTGAAGGAGCTCGCACGGAGTTGGACGCCTGTTAGAGTCCGTCTAAGAGTCTGCATCAACGGTTCGAGCACTATTGTAAACAGTATCATCGACAAGGGACATCCTTGCCTAACTGAGCTGCAAACAGGAATCGTTCCTACCTCCCTGCCATTGACTCTCACCGTCAAAGAAGCGCCGCGAAGGAGGCGCATGAGGACAGCAATAAAATCCTGTGGTATCGCCATGCGTCGCATGGTCGAGTCAAGGAAATCATGGTTGATCCTGTCAAAGGCATGATCAAAATCCACCGATAAGAACGCCGCTCACATGCGACAAGCTTCCGTCAGGGAAATTACGTCATGGTATTCGCCGAGGATAGAATGTATGTTGCTCCGAACCCCTAGACGAGCCTGGTCTGGTGGTATTGTCTTGGATATTACAGTCTTGAGCCTTGCCGCCAACATTCGTGCAAAGATCATATAGTCAGTACTGAGCATCGTGAGCGGTCTAAATTGATGGGCGCTGACACTCGCTGTCGATTTCGGTATTGGTATGAGCAGTCCCGCCATTAACTGTGACGGAACGTCCGTGTCAGGGCTCAATAACTCATTATACATCAATACCAACTGGGACATCATTAAATCTGCAAATGCGCGATAAAATTCGAGTGTCAACCCATCTGCCCCAGGCGATTTATGCACCGCCACCCTTCGCGAGTGCGCCCCGGATGTCGTCTTCTGTTAGGGGTTCCAATAGCGCCTCTGCATCCGGACCATCCACCTCCGTTTGCATCTGTAGCAAAATTTCTACTCCTGTCCGATTGTCCGTCAGCGTCCCAGTGAAAAGGAGGCGGTAATGCTCCAGAAACTCAGCAGCAATGTCCTGTTGTGACGTCAAGGGCCGACCATCGTCATCATGGAGCACTGTGATTAGGGATCGGCGATTACGCGCATGTCCCTTGGACACATGATGCATGCCAATACGTTCATCGACGTTGTCCAAGCACTGAGCACGGATCCAAAGTCCCTCCAGTCGACGTCTCGTGATCGATAAAATGCAGGCCTGAATGCGATGGACTTCCGCTTGACGCTCGGGCGATGGGGCTCTGGAGGACAGGTCGCGGAGCACCATGTAGTAATAATCAAGTGCATCTCGGAGCCATTTCACTTTTTCCTTGCCATACGTTATGAGAGCTCTTCCTATCGCAGGTTTTGCACACTGCAGCCACCACGAAAGAACTGTACGGTGCAGCGGCAGACGGCGAGTGCAAGTCTGCCATGTTTCTTCGATTCGCTGGCGACATTTGAGATCCACCAATAAGGATGAATTAAGTTTCTAGGAACTACGACTCCGCCAAACCCGCTGCCATGGGAGGGTTAACGTGCATAAATATGCAAGGTGATCCATAAAAGCTGTGGGCCAACGTTCAGCAGCCAACAAGTGATCTCTTATCCGTCAGAAACATAAATCCGATCCAGCCTGCTCGCCGAGTGGCTAGTAAAATACGTGTAGCCCTCTCGCTGCCCATGGATCTTTTCCCATGTGTCCATAAGGGCCAAGTTCCGGCAGATTGTGTTCAATGCATGACAGGAGCTGAAATTAGGAGTTTGATCCTTCAGTGTGAGTACACAGTTAAAATCCCCGCATCTTCTTCCTGTCGGTTAAATTTCGCGTCTGTGGCACGTCATCTTCGAGGTGTAGCCATTTTAATGGCCAGTAGTGTATATGATATTAGATTTATCCAATGCCTTGAGGCGGGTCCACACTGAGCGCGCCGCGCCGCGCCGCGCTGAGCAAAACGGCTGTGCGTGGCTCTGCGCGCTCAGCGTGTACGGCGACGGCGAACCGCGCCGAGCCGCGCCGCGCAGTTTTCCGGCTGTTGTCGGTACATCAAAGGAAGTGGCGCGTTTGCGCGCTCAGGTTAGACGGGGCTTCGGCTCGCTCCATCTTCAGACCATGCGCGCGCTCCAACTGGAACACGGTGCGCGCCTCGGAGCGCCACTTCCTTTGATGTACCGACAACAGCCGGAAAACTGCGCGGCGCAGCGCGGTTCGCCGTCGCCGTACACGCTGAGCGCGCGGCGTGCGGCAACGGTAGCGGCAAGCGTTTTCCGCTTTGACGCGGCGGCTCGCGGAATTGGCGTTCCCATCTGGAAGCGGCAGACGCTAGCGGTAGCCAATGACGGACAGCCACTGAGTTACGGGGTGGGACCCACCGAAACGACCTGTGTGTTTGAATAACTATATCTTACACCTACATGAAGGAAAACGAAGTTGGGTGAAGACATACAAATTTTTAATTTTCTGTACACTGTACTCTTTCACATATTTCATTATTCGTGTTTTCTCATTTCAACATAAACAGATTTCATGACTACCATTCATGATTGTTCACTACCTCCAAACACATTGAAACAATGTACGATAAAAGAGATTATTCAGATAGCTAAGCGAGACAAAATTTAAAATGTGATACGGTAGCGGGTACACGAAAACAGTAAGAACACAAAGACTAGGTGGAAGGGATGAAAGTGGAAGCCACCTGATAGAATTTCCCACAGAGCATAATGTAATCATCGCCAGCACCTTGCTTAAGAATCACGAAAGAATAATGTATATTTGGAACACAGTTTTCGAAACCAGATTTTAAATTGTAAGGCATTTCCTGGTGCAGATGTAAACCTGACTGAAGACTGTCAATAGCAAGAAAAGCGTTCTGAAAAAGAAAATTTGTTCACATCGAATATAAATTCTAATAGTTGGATACTATTTTACAAAGGTATTTGTGTGGAGTGCAGCCTTGTATGTAAGTGAAACGTGGACGATGAACAGTTCTGTCAAGAAGACAATGGACGCTTTCAAAACGTGGTGATCACTAAGAATGCTGAAGATTAGATACGAGGATCATGTGACTAAAGAAGAGGTACGGAATTAAATAGAGGAGGAAGAGGAAATTACGGCACAACTTTGACAACAATAGGGATTAGTTGACAGGACGTATTATAGGGCGTCGAAGAGTGAGGACAAAGGGGTTGGGTGATAGTATTCTGATAATAATCATCTGTTGAAATACTATTCTACTCTTTTATCTATTAATGTAAGCAGCGAATTTACTCTTCCATGCACTCCTCCACAAAACATTTAAACCAAAACTGAAATCAGCTGAACACCAAATCTTTCAATCACTGTCTGACAACTACTGGATTCACTTTCAACTTTCTATAACTATCACTGGCTAGCCACACACACACATACAGATATAAGGAGAACAAAAATAAACAAACATTAGTTTTCAGCAATAATTCTGCAGGTTGGCAACATATACATAAACAAACCAGACAGGAAGAGACATGTGAACACACCGTAGTAACGACTTAAAATCAGAGTTTTCGGTAAAACGTCTACTGCTAGTGACAGAAGAAAAAAGAGCGAGCATGAAAATGTGCTTATGTTCCTTAATCTTAGTTTTAGTTCAACCTCCAGCATGTGACCAGGTGAGGGGAAACGCATATGTCCGCCAAAAACTCGATTCACTGTAAGTAATCAGTCATTCACGTAAAAAAAAAGATGTGAACTGTTTTATAATCTGCAAGTATGACATATCAATACAAAACTGAATCATTCTAGATTCCACCGAAGATGCCTTAAAGTAAAAGGTGAAACGCGTCTTGAATCAGTAAAGTACACTGGATAAAGAAAAAAAAGTTTGTTACTTACCAAAGAAAATAATCAATAGCTGTAGATATTTAGTGAATTACATCTTATGACGTACCAGCAAATTAGTTTCGGTTTAACTTCTCATTCCACATGCTATTAAATGCTGTTTAAAAAAAATTCATCTATCCCTTCTGAAAAACTGTAGTTACTTTCATATCTCGGTAGATAAACAGATATAGGATATTTATCATGCGACGAAATACATGACTTTTCACAAGTTATCGTTTGCAAAAAAACACGTTTCGATTTCTTGAACCGTTTACGTAATTTGCCGTTGATACAACCGCATGGTTTACGACGAGCAGGACGAACTACCGGTCGCGTCGCGAGCAACCCGCGCGCTGTCACCGCACAGCCCGTCCGCCGACATATCATTCAATATCTCGAGAACGGTGATAGCTATCGATCTGCTCTCAGTTTTAAAAACAATTTCGATATGTTGACTAAATTTCATACGCAATAATGTATTACCTAAAATGAACTGTACGCAAAGTCCACGCAATGCGTTTTTACCTCTGCACACTCATTAAAATTTCGTGTGAATGTTTACGTAAATGCGATACAGCAAGAAACCACGACGAATAACGAAAAGAAATTCGGTCCTTTATCGAGAGAAGATATCGGGCTGTAACATGCCCAAGAACCAAATTTTTCTGCCGAATAGTTTCCTCGGAATCGGATGACAAGTATTTCATAGCTGCCGCCGCGTCCGCGCCAGCGGTTCGGCGAAAGTTCGTGCGGCCCGGGGGGGGGGGGGGGGGGGGGTCCGTACCTGACGTCACGCTCAGCGCGTTCTGTGATTGGCGGCGCGCACCTGGAGCGCGGCACGCGGCAGCGGAAGCGACATGATCAAACCGCGACTGAAGAGCCCGCCGCGCCGTGCCGCTGACGCCGTTTCCATGGCAACCACGCCGCTGACGCGCGGTTTTGACGCGTGGCAGCCCTAGTGGGAACCGGCCTTAAAGGCCACTAGGGCTGTCGCGCGTCAAAACCGCGCGTCAGCGGCGTGGTTGCCATGGAAATGGGGTCAGTGGCAAGGCGCGGCGGGCTATGCGTCGCGGTTTGACCGTGTCGAACCGCTTCCGCTGCCGCGTGCCGCGCTCCAGGTGCGCGCCGCCAATCACAAAACGCGCTGAGCGCGACGTCAGGTACGGACCCGGACCCCCCCCCCCCCCCCCCCGGGCTAATTTGCTGGCGCGGACGCGGCGGCAGCTATGAAATACTTATCATCCGATTCCAAGGAAACTATTCGGTAGAAAAATTTGATTCTTGGGCATGTTACAGCCTGATATCTTCTCTCGATAAAGGACCGAATTTCTTTTCGTTATTCATCGTGGTTACTTGCTGTATCGCATTTACGTAAACCTCTACACGAAATTTGAGTGAGTGTGCAGAGGTAAAAACGCATTGCATGGACTTTGCGTACAGTTCATTTTAGGTAATACATTATTGCGTATGGAATTTAGTCAACATATCGAAATTGTTTTTAAAGCTGAGAGCAGAACAATAGCTATCACCGTTCTCGAGATATTGAATAATATGTCGGCGGACGGGCTGTGCGGTGACCGCGCACGGGTCGCTCGCGACGCGACCGATACTGTCGTCCTGCTCGTCGTAAACCATGTGGTTGTATCAACTGCAAATTTCGTAAACGGTTCAAGAAATCGAAACGTGTTTTTTTGCAAACGATAACTTGTAAAAACTCATGTATTTCGTCGCATGATAAATATCCAAAATCTGTTTAACTACCAAGATATGAAGGAAACTACAGTTTTTTCGGAAGGGATAGATGAATTTTTTTAAACAGCATTTAATAGCATGTGTAATGAGAAGTTAAACCGAGACTAATTTGCTGGTATGTCGTAAGATGTAATTTACTAATTATCTACAGCTATTGATTATTTCCTTTGGAAGTAACAAACGTTTTTTTCTTTATCCAGTGTACTTTATTGGTTCAAGACGCGTTTCGCCTTTTACTTTAAGGCATCTTCGGTGGAATCTAGAATGATTCAGTTTTGTTTTGATACGTGATACATGCAGATTATAAAACAGTTCACATCTTTTTTTACGTGAATAACTGATTACTCTGAACGGAATGAACAGTGTCTTGAAAGGAGGATAAAAGATGAACATCAACAAAAACAAATCGAGGATAATGGAATGTAGTCGAATTAAGTCGGGTGATGCTGATGGAATTAGATTAGGAAATGAGACACTTAAGGTAGTAAAGGAGTTTTGCTATTTGGGGAGCAAAATAACTGACGATGGTCGAAGTAGAGAGGATATAAAAGTAGACTGGCAATGGCAAGGAAAGCGTTTCTGAAGAAGAAAAATTTGTTAACATCGAGTATAGATTTAAATGTCAGGAAGTCGTTTCTGAAAGTACTTGTATGGAGTGTAGCCATGTATGGAAGTGAAACGTGGACGATAAATAGTTTAGACAAGAAGAGAATAGAAGCTTTCGAAATGTGGTGCTACAGAAGAATGCTGAAGATTAGATGGGTAGATCACATGACTAATGAGGAGATATTGAATAGAATTGGGGAGAAGAGAAGTTTGTGGGACAACTTGACTAGAAGAAGGGATCGGTTGGTAGGACATGTTCTGAGACATCGAGGGATCACCAATTTAGTATTGGAGGGCAGTGTGGAGGGTAAAACTCGTAGAGGGAGACCAAGAGATAAATACACTAAGCAGATTCAGAAGGATGTAGGCTGCAGTAGGTACTGGGAGATGAAGAAGCTTGCACAGGATAGAGTAGCATGGAGAGCTGCATCAAACCAGTCTCAGGACTGAAGACCACAACAACAACAACTGATTACTTACAGTGAATCGAGTTTTTGGCGGACATCTGCGTTTCCCCTCACCTGGTCACATGCTGGAGGTTGAACTAAAACTTAGATTGTGGAACATAAGCATATTTTCATGTTCGCTCTTTTTTCTTCTGTCACTAGCTGTAGACATTTTACCGAAAACACTGATTTGAAGTCATAACTACAGTATGTTCACCTCATGTCCCTTCCTGTTTGGTTTGTTTATGTGCATGTTGCCAATCTAAAGAATTATATGCTGAAAACTAATGTTTGTTTATTTCTGTCCTCCTCATGTCTTTATGTGTGTGTGGCTAGCCAGTGATAGATATAGAAAGTTGAAAGAGAATGCAGTAGTTGTCAGACAGTGGTTGAAAGATTTGGTGTTCAGCTGATTTCAGTTCTGGTTTAAATGTTTCGTGGAGAAGTGCATGGAATAGTAAATTCACTGCTTACATTAATCGATAAAATAGCAGAATAGCATTTCAACAGATGATTATTATCAGAATACTATCACCCAACCCCTTTGTCCTCACTCTTTGACGCCTCATAATATGTCCTGCCAACTTACCCCTCTTGTAGTCAAAGTTGTGCCGTAATTTCCTCTTCCTCTTCCCGCTCTAATTCCGTTCCTCTTCTTTAGTTACACGATCCTCATATCTAATCTTCAGCATTCTTATTGATCACCACGTTTTGAAAGCGCCCATTGTCTTCTTGACAGAACTGTTCATAGCCCACATTTCACTTACATACAAGGCTGCACTCCACACAAATACCTTTGTAAACTTGTACCCAATCATTAGAATTTATATTCGATGTGAACAAAGTTTCTTTTTCAGAACGCTTTTGTTGCTATTCACAGTCTTCATTTTATATCCTCTCTACTTCTGCCTTCTCAATTACTGCTTCCCTTGCAAGTCATTAAAGTCTTAGAAATGCAGTTTGGTTTCTGTACAAGTTGTAGATAATCTTGTGGCCCTATGTTTTAGAGCTTCAAAGAATGTTTTAATTAAGATTGTCAAAATCTTTCTATAAACATGCAAATGCTATAAACACAGTTTCGCAGTTCTTCAGTGTGTCTACTTAACTAAGTGGTAGGATCAGTATTGCCTTGCGTGTTCAGACATTTCACAGGAATCTAACATTGTGCTTATGTTATTTTGTACAACCCCTCCCCCTCTCCTCCCTACATATTCCTACCACTTTCTAGCCTTCTCTTGTTTGCTTAGTTCTGGCTTGCCAGATGAGTCCTTGGCAGTTGCTTCTCCTTTGAGCAAAGTTTTCTTTGTTCTTTCTCATTTTCATTCCCCTGTTTTCCAAGTGCAAAATCGCGTTGCAATTTTGGACTTTCTGTCAACGTCACGTTTAGACATTTCTATTTCCCATGGCCTACTTTATTTGCTGCATTTTTATATATTTCCCTCGTGTCAAATTTAATATATCACGTTTTATCTAACAATTTCTACTGTACCTTCTTCCCGTTCACATACTCTGCTGCACTCACCACTATTTCTCTCAAAGATATCCATTCGTATTCTAGCGGATTCCTTTCTCTCTTTCAGTCAGTTGTTGCATTACGGTAACTTTAAGATTATCGAAAAACTGTGGTTCTTGACTTATTCAAGTTCCATTTCCTTAATTTGCTACCGTTTACTGTCTCTTTAGTTGTAAACCGCAGCTCGTAACCAATAAATTATTGTAGGTTTGCGTCTGCACCAGGAAATATCTTATAATTTAAAATCTGGTTTCGAAAACTTTGTTCCAAGTATGTATTATCCTTTCATGATTCTTAAGCAAGGTGCTGGCGATGATTACATTGTGCTCTGTGCTAAATTCTATCAGGTGGCTTCCACTTTCATCCCTTCCCCCAAGCCTTTGTGTTTTTAGTGTTTTCCTGTACCTGCTACCGTATCACACTTTAAATTTTTGTCTCGCTTAACTATCTGAATAATCTCTTTTATCGTACATTGTTTCAATGTGTAAGGAAATAGTGAACAATCATGAACGGTAGTCATGAAATCTGTTTATGTTGAAATGAGAAAACATGAATAATGAAATATGTGAAAGAGTACATTGTACAGAAAATGAAAAATTGATATGTCTTCACCCAACTTCGTCTTTCCTTCATGTAGGTGTAAGATATCGTTATTCAAACACACCGGTCGTTTCGGTGGGTCCCAGCCCGTACCTCAGTGGCTGTCTGTCATTGGCTACCGCTAGCGTCTGCCGCTTCCAGGTGGGAACGCCAATTCCGCGAGCCGCCGCGTCAACGCGGAAAACGCTTGCCGCTGCCGTTGCCGCACGCCGCGCTGCCGCGCTGTAGTGGGAACCGGCCCTAACAGCTGTGCGCGGGCAGTAGCAGCGCGGCGCAGCACGGCGCGCTCAGTGTGGACCCGCCTTTGGACAATCACAAAATGAAAATAAATAAAAACAAGACTAATAATGGTGGGAAACTAAATTAGTTTTTCTCTTGGTAGTTACAATAACAGATATCGACAAAAGTAAAAAGAAAACCGCAAATTATCCGAGTGGCACGAAAATCAGTAGATGTAATTTACGTGAACAGAGGTTAAAATGATTACAATTTCAGAAAAACTTGATAATTTATTCAAGAGAAAGAGCTTCACAAATTAAACAGTTCAATAATGCGTTGCTACATCTCTGGCCAAAGACAAGCAATTAGTTGATTGATAGAGTTCTTGGATATCCTCCTGAGGGACATCGAGCCAAATTTCCTGCAATTGGCACGTTAGATCATCAAAATCTCGAGCTGGTTGTAAGGCACTGTCCATAATACTCTTAATGTTCTCAATTGGGTATCTTGCTGACCAAGGTAGGATTTGGCAAGTACTAAGGCAAGCTGTAGACAATCTCGCCGCGTGCGAGCTGGTATTAGGGTGCTGCAGTGTAAGGCTTGGCTCTGAGCACTATGGGACTTAACTTCTGAGGTCATCAGTCCCCTAGAACTTAGAACTACTTAAACCTAGCTAATCTAAGGACATCACACACATCCATGCCCGAGGCAGGATTCGAACCTGCGACCGTAGCGGTCGCGCGGTTCCAGACTCTAGCGCCTAGAACCACTCGGCCACCTCGATCGGCTGCAGTGTAAGGTCAGGATGGCTTGCCACAAAGGGCAACGAGACGGGGTGTAGAGTATCGTCGACGTACCGTTGTAGGGTGCCGTGTATGACAACCAAAGGGGTTCTGCTATGAAATGAAATGGCATCTCAGACTGCCATTCCTCATTGTTGAGCTGTATGACGGGCGACAGTCATGTTGTTATCCCACCGCCTTCCGAGCCGTCTGCAGATACGTCCTCGGTGGTCGTCGGAGCTCAGTTGGAAGCGGGACTCATCACTGAAGACAGTCCTACTCCAGTCAATGAGATTCCAGGTCGAATGTGGCCGACACCACTGCAAAAACCGGGGTTGTCAATGGTAGTCGACGCATCGGGCACCGTGAACTTTTTTCTTTCTGTGAGCGATCTGTTAATGGTCCTTTGGTCATGAAGCACCAATTGCACGTCGGATCGATGATAATGATGAATCCGGGGCTCTGACGATTGCCCGATCATAAAGTTCGTCGTATATCTAGGTAGACTGTTTCGTTCTTGACCCTGTTTTCAGCTGTGTGTCACCGATTTCTACCAGCATCGTCGAATAGTGGCATCGTTCCTATTGAAATATCGAGCCATTCCCAGATTACTTCAACCGGCTTCTTTATGGCACAATTACCTTCCTCTCTCAAATGCTAACATTTGTATATATTGTTCAAGCGTGTGCCCGCCGGCATTGTTACCAACGAATTAAAACGGAATGAAAGTTGCAGAAACTTTATGTCCTGATATCGACATATCCCCTATTTAATGTCCCCGCCAGCTGTGCGGTAAAACTGCGCTGGCTGCAGCTTCAGACATCCATCCATCGGCCGCTTTTTCCGTAGATACCCGTATGAATATTAGTTTGTGACCAATTTGCGTAACTCCTTCGTGATAGGACGATTTTCTCTTTTTTTTGTCTTAGAGGATACAGGGTGATTCAAAAAGAATACCACAACTTTAAAATGTGTATTTAATGAAAGACACATAATATAACCTTCTGTTATACATCATTACAAAGAGTATTTAAAAAGGTTTTTTTTTCGCTCAAAAACAAGTTCAGAGATGTTCAATATGGCCCCCTCCAGACACTCGAGCAATATCAACCCGATACTCCAACTCGTTCCACACTCTCTGTAGCATATCAGGTGTAACAGTTTGGATAGCTGCTGTTATTTCTCGTTTCAAATCATCCATGGTGGCTGGGAGAGGTGGCCGAAACACCATATCCTTAACATACCCCCATAATAAAAAATCGCAGGGGGTAAGATCAGGGCTTCTTGGAGGCCAGATTTGAAGTGCTCTGTCATGGACTGCCTGGCGGCCGATCCATCGCCTCGGGTAGTTGACGTTTCATAACTAACCTTTTTCGTAGGACTCTCCATACAGTTGATTGTGGAATTTGCAGCTCTCTGCTAGCTCTGCGAGTCGATTTTCCTGGGCTGCGAACAAATGTTTGCTGGATGCGTGCTACATTTTCATCACTCGTTCTTGGCCGTCCAGAACTTTTCCCTTTGCACAAACACCCATTCTCTGTAAACTGTTTATACCAACGTTTAACACCATACTTCGTTCGAAATGCACGCTGAACAACTGTCGTCGATTCACTTCTGCCGTACTCAATAACACAAAAAGCTTTCTGTTGAGCGGTCGCCATCTTAGCATCAACTGACGCTGACGCCTAGTCAACAGCGCCTCAAGCGAACAAATGTACAACTAAATGAAACTTTATAGCTTCCTTAATTCGCCGACAGATAGTGCTTAGCTCTGCCTTTTGTCGTTGCAGAGTTTTAAATTCCTAAAGTTGTGGTATTCTTTTTGAATCACCCTGTATAATGGATATTAAAAGAGGATTTGCAATAACTACACAAGCCTTTAGTGATAAGAGGAATTTATCAACAAACAATCACGCTAATATAGAAACAAAAATAAATTCATTTTGGAGCATTTTAAGTTATTGTTGCGAAGCATGAGCTCTGAGTGAACAAGAAAAAAATTAGAAGCAATATATGGAGAAGAGCCGCTAAAACATCTTGGAACGAAACCAAATCTATTGAACGAATACTGAGTTGATTAAAGAGAAAAGGGCGTTGGTTAACATGATACAGAGAAGAATAGCAGCACTCCGTCATCAGGCCACAAGTGGCCCATCGCGACCATTCGACCGCCGTGTCATCCTCAGCTTAGGATGCGGATAGGAGGGACGTGTGGTCAGCACACCGCTCTCCCGGTCGTTATGATGGTATTCTTTGACCAGAGCCGCTACTATTCGGTCGAGTAACTCCTCAATTCGCGTCACGAGGGTAAGTGCACCCAGAAAAATAGCAACAACGCATGGCCGCCAGGACGATCACCCATCAAAGTGCCCGCCACACCCGACAGCGCTTAACTTCGGTGATCTGACGGGAACCGGTGTATCCACTGCGGCAAGGCCGTTGCCCCTATACAGAGAAGAAAAACTAAATTAATTGGAGATCTAATACGACGAACCAACTTCGTATGAAACATCTTAGACAACAGAACCCTAGAGAAAAAAGTCGAGGAGCAGCCCCAGAACATCCATGTTACAGAGTGTTATAACTAGAATTGCAGTACAATTAACTGTAGAAACTACAGTAAGGCGCCGACTTTGCAAAAATTCGCTGCTGGACTTTTTGTGGATGTAGCTAGGGACTGAGGCCAAGTTACAGAGTGTAACGATTTCACTGAAATTAGAAATGAAACTAAGTGTACTAATGTGTTCATTTATTTTTAAATTAATGTTTCTGACATGAGTGACATTTTTTGATTAATTCTAGGGTCTTGATTTAGAATTTCATGAAAATTTTCACAAGTTTCCGTACTAAATTTTGTATTTAGCATTGAACGTAGCGTTTCAACTGCGAGTGATGATTTTTCCGATATCCGCATGGCACTCATCAACGAAATACTCGCCGGCCGCGGTGGCCGTGTGGTTCTAGGCGCTTCAGTCCGGAACCGCTTGACTGCTACGGTCGCAGGTTCGAATCCTGCCTCGGGCATGGATGTGTGTGATGTCCTTAGGTTAGTTAGGTTTAAGTAGTTCTAAGTTCTAGGGGACTGATGACCTAAGATGTTAAGTCGCATAGTGCTCAGAGCCATTTGAACCATTTTTTGAACGAAATACTCGTTATGTAGTAAACAGAGTAGGTACTAGACGATGGTCAGACAGTTTTTACGTGGTATTTGCCGTTCATTCAGCTTTTCGAACACCTCTAACCGCTTTTACCCCGTACTGCTCTTCATCCCTCCCCATCTCTTTACTACACTGTGTGTGGTCCGTGCAATCTGAGACGCAGCTTACTTCATCGAATAAGTTACCTTCTGATATTATTGTTGCCGTCGTAGGTATCTGCACCGTAAATGTTTGTAAATCTGCTCTAGTACACGGAATGAAAGTCGCAGAAACTTTATGCCCTGGTACCGACATGTCCCCTGTTTAATATCCTCGCCAGTGTTGTTTTACCTCAATCCAATCATATGTTTCGAATTCACTGTACTGATGAATATATTTCTGTAGGTACTGGATGCAGCTGTGATAGAAGTTGCGTATATGCCCCCTGAAATAATTTCTGTCGATTTTCCCCTCTCTTCACAAGCTTATTTAACTCATTTCGTATGCTCAGAGTAATGTAATCGTTTCTAAGCGGTTTGTGTACTTGTTTTACAGTTCTACAAAAAAGTGATAAACTTCTGTAATGCTAATTTTGTCTCTTTCCATTTATGTACGCAGATGTATCACTCTTGCTTGCCAATACTTCAGGAAATGGCAACTAATCCCAAGCGCACTTAAAATGGAGACTTCATGCTTCCACCTAAATAACAGGCTGGCTGGAACACCTCTACAGATATCTATGAATGGTATTGCGCTTCCTTACAATTCCCATCCAAAATATCTCGGTGTAACATTGGATCGCACTCTCTCTTATAAAACACACCTATCAGACCTAGCCGCAAAACTGAAATCCCGAAACAACATCCTCTAGAAATTAGCGGGAATGACCTGGGCAGCTGGTGCAGAGACACTCCGTACCACCGCTCTAAGTTTGGTCTGCTTAACAGCTAAATATTGCCCATCGGTGTGGCTAAACAGCCCACACGTGGGAAAGGTAGAGTGGTGCTACATCAGACGATGCGAATAATTGCTGGAGATATTAAAACCACTCCACTCTACTGGCTACCAGTCCTCAGTAACACCGAACCGCCTTGTATACGAAGATGTACCCATACTCATAAGAGAGTTTAAAAAGATCTCCAATAATACAGCCCTGCCAATCCACCAGGATCTTACTGTATTTAGAAGACTCAAATCCAGAAATCCTCCAGTGAAGACTGCACAGCAATTTCTGAGCCGAAACTACAATGTCGTTGAAATCTGGCGAACAGACTGGAGAAAAAGAGCCAGTCCAAGATGGCATACTTTATTTGAGACTCCCAACCATCCAGCGCGCTTTCACTTCCGAAGGAAAACCTGGGTAACACTGAATACGGACAGGTCATGGCCGATGCAGAATCTCGATGAACTGATGGAACCAGAGACCTGACCCGGGGTGCGACTTCGGTGCCAAAGAACATACCATCCACCACACCGTCAGCGAGTGTCCACTGTGGGTGTTCACCGGCACTGATGACTTCCTGAGGGTAACACCACAAGCTGTAGAGTGACTGCAGAATCTAAGTGTGGAATTGTGATTGCTAAAAATACTCGAATCAGAACTTTATGCAATCTTATTGTTTTGTAATGTAGTTATACATTTATTATTACGTGCCAATGTTAAATTTACATTATTTTATTGCGTTTGTATCCTATATTCTAACAATATACATTTTCTTTTATGCTGTTCCCAGTGTGGTGTATCTTGCCATAAGCTACATAAATAAGTAAATAAATGTATCCTTCCATCATTGTCACGGAGTCGCTAAATAATGCAGCTTGATCATGTATGAATTTTAGCCACGGCTCCGAGCATTCATTACAGAAGAATACATGTAGTACAGTTGGACTTTTTCTTGTAATAAAAAGTAAGCTTTCAATGGTACATATACATTTGCAAGATTCTCTCAACGGTAGGCGAAAGTGCAAGCCATCTTGTTTTACTATATCCCAAAATTCTTTTGTACTGTGTCTCTGCCTCTTCGCAAATATCTTTGAGAGCTGCTACACACACTATGCATACATAAAAGTACTAATATATCTTCATATCAATGTATTCGACGTCCACTGGTAACAAATCTACTTATGTTTGTATAGCGTTGTGCGCAATGTGTGCTGCACACCCGATATCGACCATTTTTCCTCCTAAGTCCAAAAATGGCTCCGAGCACTATGCGACTTAACTTCTGAGGTCATCAGTCGCCTAGAACTTAGAACTAATTAAACCTAACTAACCTAAGAACATCACACACATCCATGCCCAAGGCAGGATTCGAACCTGCGACCACCTCCTAAGTCCTCTTGAAGTTTGCCGGCCGGAGTGGCCGAGCGGTTCTAGGCGCTACAGTCTGGAACCGCGCGACCGCTACGGTCGCAGGTTCGAATCCTGCCTCGGGCATGGATGTGTATGATGTCCTTAGGTTAGTTAGGTTTAAGTAGTTCTAAGTTCTAGGGGACTGTTGACGTCAGCAGTTAAGTGCCATAGTGTCAGAGCCATTTGAACCATTTCAACCTCTTGAAGTTTGGAGTAAACGTCACATTGTACGTCACACTGAACTTCACCAAAATTTGTATTGGCATTATCAGCAGATATTTTAATCCCCTTCTCTTTAAGATTGTGCGTTTCAAGAATGTCATTTAAAGAATAATATAAAATGTCTGCAGTTTCGCCAGGTTTATTCAGGATAACTAATATTTTGACATCAATTCTAGTTTTAAGATGAAAGAACAGCAATTGCATTGGAAATATTTTAACGTCTTTATGGTCAAAACTGTACTTATAAATGGGACCTCATTAAGTTCTGTCTTCAGACTGTCTCGAAAATGTGGCGCAATCACACTATTTATAGTTGCCTCACACTTAGGATTCCGCAGCAAATCTTTTCAGATACAGTTTGAATTAATTTAGAATTCACTTCGTCGATATAAAATTGCGATTGTCACTTGTCGCGTGCAAGGCCCACAAACCTTCGGCTCTTGCAAGTTCTTGGTTTCGTGACGGAAGTAAATTGACAGTGGTGACGATGTAGTGGCAGCGGTCAGCGGATTTTTGTGCTTGTCACATGTTAAACGCCATTGTATATCGTGTTTGCCCCGTGGGGAACAGAAAACATCCCTTTGCATATATTGCGCTATACTTCAGCATGTGTCGAACACTTATGAAAGGAAAAGAATTCTTTTTGTAAATCGTACAGGAATTTACAACTTCGCTTTCTCGCTGTCGGCGGCATTGCAAAGCAAAATACGCAGATTACTTCAAGAAATTGGGCGAGACAGAGGGACACAAGTTAACCTGTCGTGTGACAGTACGGGCTAATTTAAACCCCAAACAATCACTTCGCGCTGAAGGTCTTGTTTTTCAGATCGCTGCCAGCCTCTGTGATCTAACAGGGTTCGCTATTTATCTTATGCTAACTAAGAATACATGTTACATCTGTGTTAAGTTTATTCGATAGGCGCTGCGAGGTACGAGGCACTTGGAAACGTAGCTTGCATGCGTCGGTGTCAGCATTTTCCCTCTCACATTCCCACTCCAAGCAAAATCAGATAACTTCCTCTGCGCATCCCACTAGTAGAACTAACTGACTAATATGTCAGTTTTGCGGCGCTTTTTCACCTTGTCTAAAATATTATTATCTTATATTTCTTTCTCTTTCATTTGCAATTGACAACGAATGCTATTGCACGTAGTCACACAGAGATTGTATGTTGATAAGCTGATTAATATTTTCTACGGCATCTGGAAGGAATGTGACTGGTGGAATGTGATAATTACCGGAATGCGGGACGTATTATGAGTTTTGCGGGACTTTCTTGTTAATAACAAATACCATTGCGAGATGTACCCACAGAATGCGGTACGGTTTGCCGCCATATAGTGCCCCCAAATGGTAAGGAGACGAGGGACAGAGCTATATGAACAAAAGCTTCCTTTAATGTCTGAGGATGATGAGAGTTTTTAACTGACAATAATAGCTCTGTTTCGGTTTATGCGTGCAAGATTTTTCAGTATTTGTAAAACACTTGAAGCATTCAATCAGTGACATTAAGGTTGTGTGTTTTTTAAGGGTTGAAGAATATTTTCGACGTAATACTCACGTATTAAATCTCATTTACGTGTTACAAACTGGCAACTTGTTCTATTCCCATATCAACTGCTGTGCACTATTACTAACTTGCGTCACAGTATTGTCGATAGATGTTGTTTGCTTTACATTGTTAACAGATCACGAGTAAAATTTAGTTGTTGATATCGCCCCAGATGTCGTAGGAGAAACGGCCTCCCTACCAGGGTACTTCAAAAGTCTGACAACTATTCCTTTGAATTGACGTTATTTTCTGTTTTCTTGCGTCCACAGTTCCGCAATATTTTAGAAGATACAACATTTTGCGCCTGGACTCTTATTAATTAACGAGGGCCACACTGAAAGTCGTGATTAACCCATTGTAAAATTTCAATGATACCTACGTAACGAAAACGATCGCAGGATCGTGACTTACAGACTTTACACCGTATTTTGCCATATTGTGACGTAATTAGCGTCTATCACGTGATCACAAGCAGTACTTCCAAAATGGCCGACATTAATTTTTCGTTTCGACAGCGTGCTGCCATTTAATTCATTGTTAAAAAGGGACAATGTGCTGATGAAATTCACTTCAGACTTAAAAGTGCCTTTGGAGATGTCTGAAAGGGCGGCAGCAGAAACATTTCAAAGGTGAAAACACAAGTGTCCCGAGATTAGCCTCAGAGCGTTTCGCTCTCGAACAGCCTCCACAGAATGCAACAATGGAAGACTTGTTTATCCCGTTAGAGAAGACAGGCTGGACACACAATGAATTCGCTACAAAACTTGCAGTAGGACACAGTGCACTGAAGAAGTGATGAAACTTACTTGAGGAAGAGGTTTTGAGAATACGTTCATTTGGAGCACCGCGTTGTGTGGTACTGAAACCTGGGCTGTGGGAAAACCGGAACAAAAGAAAATCGAAGCATTTGTGATGTGGTGCTACACAAGGGTGTTGAAAATTAGGTGAACTGTTAAGATAAGGAATGGGGAATTCCTTGCTGAATCGGTGAAGAAAGGAACGTATGGAAAACACACTTAACTAGAAGAAGGTACAGGATGATACGACGTATGTTGAGACATCAGGGAATAACCTCCATGGTACTAGAGCAATCTAGGTAATTTGATGGAACATCTTGTTTATTTTAAACGTCAACAAAACTTTATAAAAATGACAAAAACTTGTTTTACTTGGTGATTATTTCAATTTTAAGTCGTAACTATTACCACAGAAATCGTAATACAATGTTTAAAATATAATTAGTATCGTCAAATTGTCAAATAAATCGTCATACTATTAACAGTTTGTTGCCGATCACTTATTCACTTCCCACGAAACAAAGTTTGGGAAACCCTGTACTGGTGGAAGCTGCAGAGGGTAAAAACAGTAGGAAAAAGGAAGTGATTGGAACCATCTAAAGTCGCGTTTACATTGAGCTCGAACATGTTTTTGTTCCGAACATTGTGTGCAACTTGTTCTCTCAACATGTTGGCAACATTGTTCGTTGTCCGCATTCCCATTTACACTAGCGACCAACATTTCTACGTATTCGCATAGTCTGCTGCGGTGAACTGACAGGTGTATTCACATCAAGAGATACGCTATGTCAAGTGAAGAGGAAGAATTAATGACATTTGGTGTTGCATTAATAATACTTCACGAAATTAACAGACGAAGAAAACGACGTAGTCGTCGTTAGTGGACCAAAACATACTATAGAAGACGTGGCGGGAATGACATGCTTTGTGAGCTGAATTTGGAAGACCGTTCTGGCTTTCGCAACTTCAGTAGGATGTCGCCGTCAGATTTTGAAATGTTGTTGAATATTATAGGACCAGTTGTTTCAAAGAAAGTCACAAATTTCAGAAAAGCAAACCCTGTGAACTAAAGACTTGCTGTTACTCTTCGTTTTCTGGCATCAGGAGACTCCTATCAATGTTGTTGTTGTTGTTGTGGTCTTCAGTCCTGAGACTGGTTTGATGCAGCTCTCCATGCTACTCTATCCTGCGCAAGCTGCTTCATCTCCCAGTACCTACTGCAACCTACATCCTTCTGAATCTGCTTAGTGTATTCATCTCTTGGTCTCCCTCTACAATTTTTACCCTCCACGCTGCCCTCCAGTACTAAATTGGTGATCCCTTGATGCCTCAGAACATGTCCTACCAACCGATCCCTTCTTCTGGTCAAATTGTGCCACAAACTTCTCTTCTCCCCAATCCTATTCAATACTTCCTCATTAGTTATGTGATCTACCCATATAATCTTCAGCATTCTTCTGTAGCACCACATTTCGAAAGCTTCTATTCTCTTCTTGTCCAAACTATTTATCGTCCATGTTTCACTTCCATACATGGCTACACTCCATACAAATACTTTCAGAAATGACTTCCTGACACTTAAATCAATACTCGATGTTAACAAATTTCTCTTGTTCAGAAACGCTTTCCTTGCCATTGCCAGTCTATATTTTATATCTTTTCTACTTCGACCGTCATCAGTTATTTTGCTGCCCAAATAGCAAAACTCCTTTACTACTTTAAGTGTCTCATTTCCTAATCTAATTCCCTCAGCATCACCCGACTTAATTCGACTACATTCCATTATCCTTGTTTTGCTTTTGTTGATGTTCATCTTATATCCTCCTTTCAAGACACTGTCCATTCCATTCAACTGCTCTTCCAAGTCCTTTGCTGTCTCTGACAGATTTATAATGTCATCGGCGAACCTCAAAGTTTTTATTTCTTCTTCATGAATTTTAATACCTACTCCGAATTTTTCTTTTGTTTCCTTTACTGCTCGCTCAATATACAGATTGAACAACATCGGGGAGAGGCTACAACCCTGTCTTACTCCCTTCCCAACCACTGCTTCCCTTTCATGTCCCTCGACTCTTATAACTGCCATCTGGTTTCTGTACAAATTGTAAATAGCCTTTCGCTCCCTGTATTTTACCCCTGCCACCTTTAGAATTTGAAAGAGAGTATTCCAGTCAACATTGTCAAAAGCTTTCTCTAAGTCTACAAATGCTAGAAACGTAGGTTTGCCTTTCCTTAATCTTTCTTCTAAGATAAGTCGTAAGGTCAGTATTGCCTCACGTGTTCCAGTGTTTCTACGGAATCCAAACTGATCTTCCCCGAGGTTGGCTTCTACTAGTTTTTCCATTCGTTTGTAAAGACTTCGTGTTAGTATTTTGCAGCTGTGACTTATTAAACTGATAGTTCGGTAACTTTCACATCTGTCAACACCTGCTTTCTTTGGGATTGGAATTATTATATTCTTCTTGAAGTCTGAGGGTATTTCGCCTGTTTCATACATCTTGCTCACCAGATGGTAGAGTTTTGTCAGGACTGGCTCTCCCAAGGCCGCCAGTAGTTCCAATGGAATGTTGTCTACTCCTGGGGCCTTGTTTCGACTCAGGTCTTTCAGTGCTCTGTCAAACTCTTCACGCAGTATCATATCTCCCATTTCATCTTCATCTACATCCTCTTCCATTTCCATAATATTGTCTTCAAGTACATCGCCCTTGTATAGACCCTCTATATACTCCTTCCACCTTTCTGCTTTCCCTTCTTTGCTTAGAACTGGGTTTCCATCTGAGCTCTTGATATTCATACAAGTCGTTCTCTTGTCTCCAAAGGTGTCTTTAATTTTCCTGTAGGCAGTATCTATCTTACCCCTAGTGAGATAGGCCTCTACATTCTTACATTTGTTCTCTAGCCATCCCTGCTTAGCCATTTTGCACTTCCTGTCGATCTCATTTTTGAGACGTTTGTATTCCTTTTTGCCTGCTTCATTTACGGCATTTTTATATTTTCTCCTTTCATCAATTAAATTCAATATTTATTCTGTTACCCAAGGATTTCTACTAGCCCTCGTCTTTTTACCTACTTGATCCTCTGCTGCCTTCGCTACTTCATCCCTCAAAGCCACCCGTTCTTCTTCTACTGTATTTCTTTCCCCCATTTCTGTCAATTGTTCCCTTATACTCTCCCTGAAACTCTGTACAACCTCTGGTTCTTTCAGTTTATCCAGGTCCCATCTCCTTAAATTCCCACCTGTTTGCAGTTTCTTCAGTTTTAATCTACAGGTCATAACCAATAGATTGTGGTCAGAGTCCACATCTGCCTCTGGAAATGTCTTACAATTTAAAACCTGGTTCCTAAATCTCTGTCTTACCATTATATAATCTATCTGATACCTTTTAGTATCTCCAGGGTTCTTCCATGTATACAACCTTCTTTCAAGATTCTTAAACTAAGTGTTAGCTATGATTATGTTGTGCTCTGTGCAAAATTCTACCAGGCGGCTTCCTCTTTCATTTCTTAGCCCCAATCGATATTCACCTACTATGTTTCCTTCTCTCCCTTTTCCTACACTCGAATTCCAGTCACCCATGACTATTAAATTTTCGTCTCCCTTCACAATCTGAATAATTTCTTTTATTTCATCATACATTTCTTCAATTTCTTCGTCATCTGCAGAGCTAGTTGGCATATAAACTTGTAGTACTGTAGTAGGTGTGGGCTTCGTATCTATCTTGGCCACAATAATGCGTTCACTATGCTGTTTGTAGTAGCTTACCCGCATTCCTATTTTCCTATTCATTATTAAACCTACTCCTGCATTACCCCTATTTGATTTTGTGTTTATAACCCTGTAGTCACCTGACCAGACGTCTTGTTCCTCCTGCCACCGAACTTCACTAATTCCCACTATACCTAACGTCAACCTATCCATTTCCCTTTTTAATTTTTCTAACCTACCTGCCCGATTAAGGGATCAGACATTCCACGCTCCGATCCGTAGAACGCCAGCTTTCTTTCTCCTGTTTACGACATCCTCTTGAGTAGTCCCCGCCCGGAGATCCGAATGGGGGACTATTTTATCTCCGGAATATTTTACCCAAGAGGACGCCATCATCATTTAATCATACAGTAAAGCTGCATGCCCTCGGGAAAAATTACAGCTGTAGTTTCCCCTTGCTTTCAGCCGTTCGCAGTACCAGCACAGCAAGGCCGTTTTGGTTATTGTTACAAGGCCAGATCAGTCAACCATCCAGACTGTTGCCCTTGCAACTACTAAAAAGGCTGCTGCCCCTCTTCAGGAACCACACGTTTGTCTGGCCTCTCAACAGATACCCCTCCATTGTGGTTGCACCTACGGTACGGCTATCTGTATCGCTGAGGCACGCAAGCCTCCCCACCAACGGCAAGGTCCATGGTTCCCGTATCTCAAATACTTCCTTATCATCCAGGAAACGTAGATATTTAAATCCAAACCACTTCTTTTCGTAAAGTGTGTCAGTACTACATCCAGATTTTTTACTTTCCTCTATTTTTCTTTTCTCTCGTCGGTACTGAGACAAGAGAGATTTAATTTTTTTGTCCACGTCACTGATGCAGGTGCCAAGCGCCGCAGCAACTTTTTGTAATGAATCGTGTTTGATTTTAGTATTGTTGTAACCTGCGCAACGTACATTCCACAGGCACTCCTCTGCCTCATAGAGCGATATCAACTGGAAAATTTTGTCTCGTTATCACTCCGTTCCAAATAAAAATGAAGGGACATAAAATTAATGTACCACTTCACTCCAGCAAAACAAACACCAAAACAGTCACTCAGAGCAAACGAACACTAGCGCTGCGTAGCGGAATTTTGAGGTAGCTGGCCACGAACAATGTTTCTTTGATCTCTACCGACGCAGCCGTGAAACATTGATTTTGTGTTGCGAACATGTTGCCAACATGTTACGAACATCGGCAGTCCATTACTAGCCACCAACAATGTTGCGAACAATGTTGTGAACAATGTTGCGAACTCGGTGTAAATGCGCCGTAACAGTACTATGCAAATGACACGCTGAGACAGGAGCGATGGGGAAAAGATACTCTGATTTTGTAATGCGATTTGTGTGGAGAAGGAATTAGTATGTTGCGTGTCTAGTTTTGGTACTTTGGGATGAAGGCTGCCTTTACACGAGGCCACCGAGATGCGTTTCCTGCAGCGCACCGACTCTACACACATTGTGGCGCGGGGCGGTGAGTTGCTACTGAGAGAAGCGGCGCCTTTTGTTGTCGCACTGTACAGCTGAGTTCTGCCTCTAGTGCGGCGCCGCCATTTTCCGATTCCTTCATGGAGTCCGATGGGGTGGAGGTCTCTTGTCTAATTCTCTCACGCCACCTTCAAGGGACCACAGACCAGCGCTTCGCAGTATTGGTTTAAATGGGCGCTTGCAGATGTGCAGAGCCAGCGAGCTTCTGTGGCTCTCAGCAACGGACTGCCACTACCTGTGGCGCAAAAGCCACTGGGCCCAGTGTTGCCAACAAGACTGAACTAAACGTCGCTAGACTGAAGGCGAGAAGTCGCTAGATGTCGTTAAAATAATTTGATGGGATTGACGAATTGAACCACAAAATATAATTTCATTACTTCAGAATTTTTTGCTCATATGTATATCAATTAGGAATGTCTTTTAAATTAATCGAAGAAAAGGAGCCAAAACCTGTTTATTCGTCATCATCATCGGAAATGTCAGACGGACTAAAGGGTGTTGAAGTTGCACCAATGTTGAAGCTGGCCAGCCGCGGTTGCCGTGCGGTTCTAGGCACTTCAGTCCCGAGCCGCGTGACTGTTATGGTTCGAATCCTGCCTCGGGCATGGATGTGTGTGCTGTCCTTAGGTTAGTTAGGTTTAATAGTTCTAGGTTCTAGGGGACTGATGACCTCACATGTTGAGTCCCATAGTGCTCAGAGTCATTTGAACCATTTTTTTGTTGAAGCTGATGGTAGCGTTTACTACCATTTTTACTCCTAAACGAGTATGAGCTGTTGGCTCCAATAAGTCTTATTACAGTTGTTGGTAACTCACAGTCAAAACATTTTTATTCATTCTTTTTAAGGTGTTTTTGATCATCAAAATAGAATTCAACGATGTAAGCCAAGGCGACTGGAAAGTTTTTTGACCATATTCATGGCACGAAAAATTAGTTCTCTCTCTGCATTTGAGTGTGGCAATGACAATACAGTAAACGCAAGAGTACACAATTCTTTGAACAGATTTCGATTTCCAGCATCTTTATGAGATTGAACTTCAATCCAAAAATCGACTGTATTCTCGATGTTTTACCATCGAATGAAATTGATATTCCATTGCTACAAGATTTTTTACAATACGTTGATATCATTTTATTCTAATTATTTTGCTAGGTGTAAGACTTCATGAGTAGTTGCTTTAGTTCGCAAAACTTCTGTTACAGACAACTTGTACAACTTCATTAAAATTGTACTTCTTTCATAAGCTTCATTGTGAAGTCAGTGTATCGTTTTGTTACCAATTTGATACTGTCGTCAGATAAGTTCAACTTGCTAGCACAGGTCTCGGAAGCGATGTCTGTACCTATTTATTCCAGTCAAATTTTCAATTTCCGGGTTGGATCTTTTAATATCTCTTCGATTGTATCATCCAGATCTTTCGCATCGGCTTTTTCGACGGGAGTGAGCGATAAAAATGAAGGCACAATTTGCTTTTGTGGTCCACTGCAGTTCCTAGATGTTTTAAAACACGTACGTCAGTGGATTCATCTATCTGCAGACTAAATTTTTGGTTACCGAGATCACCTGGAAAGTACTTCACGTATTATGTTTGAACACTTCGTTCGATGGTATTGTAAGTCTGTGATGGGTTTAGAAACAGAAAATATATTTTTACACAATTCTCCCAGATGTTTCACAGTCAAAACCGAATAATGTTCAACAGTTAACAATGTAACTGATGCTTCTGCTTTAGTGAAAGGTCTAATATTGTCCATTTTTTGTACTGGCCACGTCTTCTGTGCCGATTTTATGTCAAGTCTCATTTTATGTTTCTTGGTTTCAACGTGTTTTTTATATCGCTCAGTTTAGCCTAAAATTCGGTATGGTAGTAGCGACATAAAACTTTAATATCATTTCCAGGAACTGGTGTCAACCATCCTTTAAATTCAGGTTTAGTCTCCCATTCTTTTCTGTATTTTTGAACGCAGCTCTTTTTCTTCACTGGGAAGTCCATTACACCACACTGTATTCGCTCACCATACACAACGCAACCCAGAGAAACGAATATATGCAAAAATACACTTAAGCCATCCCACTGTACCCGAACATTGCGCCGGCCGGTGTGGCCGAGCGGTTCTAGGCGCTTCAGTCTGGAACCGCGTGACCGCTATGGTCGCAGGTTCGAATCCTGCCTCGGGCATGGATGTATGTGATGTCCTTAGGTTAGTTAGGTTTAAGTAGTTCTAAGTTCTAGGGGACTGATGACCTCAGATGTTGAGTCCCATAGTGCTCAGAGCCATTTGAACCATTTGAATCGAACATTGCACAAATACTCTTGAGTCATACCAAGGTAACCGAACACTTCCGAAATGACAGTAGACAACTACGGATTCCAAGCTACCTGAACAGGGACAAACGCCGATTTCAGAGTGCCTTGCTCTAGCTTTTTGTGTCAAACAGCTGTTTTATTCGAGTTTGGTTAGCGTTTCCGACAGAAGTAAGAGTTAGAGCATATATATTCTCAAGAGAAATTGCTTGTAGTAGTTGAAGAAACGCAGTTTAAAAAGTCGCCAGAAAAGTCGCTACACAAATTTTGTCGCTGTTGTTGTTAATATGTTGCTTAATCTAGTGACAAAGCCGCCAAACTGGCAACGCTAACTAGGCCACCGATTCCAAAAGCGGCCTTCACACGACACCAATCGGTGGCCCGGCTGGTCAGCCAAGCTCAGTGCCTCCATGTTGTGCTTTTTCCGCCATTTTGGGGAAAAATGTTTTTGGTGAAACGAAAACTATGGGCAAATTTTTTGGGGAAATTGGGAAGTAAATTGTGCGTAACCATACTACTAATGTCATCTCTGATATTTTAGTTCAAATAACACATAGTTAGTTTTATAGATATGCTGGTGTTTGGTATTAGCTTCATATCGACCGCCGCAAGATATAGCTACAAGCATAACACATATCGAGGTCACGGTGTATTCAAACATTGCTAGCCGAAGCTACTAGCATATGCAATGCCTAATACAAATTTTTATTTCTCCCTTGAGGAAATAATGAGAGATTTGTGATTACTTTTTAATTGGTAGTATTTATTTTCCTTTTAAAATTATTTCCGACGTTTACGGAGTCAGAGATTCCATGTCACATCCTGTCTTATAGTTTCATCTGTATGTACTTATCGATATATCTGCTGACGTACAACCTCTGTTTAATTTTATCAGTCATTTTTATGTCTAATTCTTTTGTCTAGCGGCCGCTGGTTTTTGTTCTGTTCTATTCCCGCTCTGATTAGGTGCGGACGCATTGTCATGACTCCCTGTATGAGTCTATGTTAAAATGTTCCTTAAGTGCTTATAATGAAGTCAAAGTTAACTTTACTATGATTTTCGTTTCTAAATTTCAACCCTCCATGTCACTTTGTTATTAATATTTTATGATTTATGTTTTTCAGACGATCACGGCTGAAAAATAGGCGCCGACCCATTGTTAGTGGACGTATATGGCTGAACACTACTCGTGTTCAGACATTAATTTCAAACCGCGTATATCGCTCCACGTCCCTTAGATCGGTGCGCCGATCATTTCATTTGCATTTTGCCGCAGTTTTCACGCGAGTGACGCAAAAAATGATTCGTCCCGCCGTCCACCAACAGTGACGTCGTTGTGCGACCTACACCAGTCGTACACAGGCTCCGCTTCGTTCAAATTATTGATGGTGGTCCATGTTTTGTTTTTTAATTTATAGTAGCTGCTTCACGCCGAACTCGGCACGGAGCGTTGCAGTTTCATCGCGCTGCGCCGTCCGTATTGCTGCGACAATACGCATGCGACCGCCATCTAATGGCACTTTCCTCCTTCTTTATTAATTCTGAATGCTAATTTACATTTTCGATTCCCCTTGAAGGCTAGGACACGTTCATTCTGGCGCCTAACGTGAGGCTAGACACTACTGTTGTACTAATACATGTTTTGTTCTATATTTCATGGTCTATCTTACGAGGGCCAACTGTTATGGAGAATTGTTGTATCTGAAAATAACGGTACATTGATGATAAATTGCTTGGACCGCCAGTAAGAGAGGAAATATTGTACAAACCTGGAGTTACAAAAGTACGACGCTGCGCTTCACATCTGTAAAAAGGTAAGGGACATCATCGTCCTCAGCCTGTTTTACATGTTTGACAACTTTAAACGCGCGCTCAGCAACTCAAATTTTGGCATTTTTTCGGTTAACCACATCATTGATGTTAATTTGTATTTTAATGTTAACTTCCATTGTTAAAAGTTTGTCAAACATGTCTGCCGTTGCGCTGCGCCGCGACAAGATGGAACATTCATCTTTCTAATGTTTTGCTTAGCCCTTCACGCTGCCATCTTTTCGTTGCTTAATAATTACATTGCAGCTGCGCGTTGTCCAACTTCATTTTATTATCATTCAAAGTCAGTGTTACCATATTTTGCTGTTTCTATTAGTCAATGTCGAAATACGGAAAATTTTCTTCTATGAATATCAGCGACAAGACATTTAGACAATCGCATGTGGATGACGGCACTGCTGCTGATGCGATAATGGCGCGAACGGGTTAAAAGCTGGATGAGAAATTCAATGAACAACGCACTGAGTTACGAGAAAGCTTTAATGAACAACGTACTGATTTACAAGGGAAATTTGGCGCACAAAGCTCTGTGTCTGACGCAAAATTTGAAAATCTGACTAAAAATATCCGAGAAAGTTTTAATGAACAAAGTATGGAGTCTAATGCAAAATTTGCAGATTTGTCAAAAAATATTTAAGAAAGTTTTAGTGAGCAAAGCACTGCATTAGATGCATAATTTCAAGGCATATTAAAAACATTCATGAGAAATTTGATGAGATAGTCACCGATCAATAAGCCACGGCTGCAAAATGCTAACACGAATTCTTTACAGACGAATGGAAAAACTGGTAGAAGCCGACCTCGGGGAAGATCAGTTTAGATTCCGTAGAAATCTTGGAACACGTGAGGCAATACTCACCCTACGACTTATCTTGGAAAATAGATCAAGGAAAAGCAAACCTACGTATCCAGACTTGTAGACTAGATTTGTAGACTTAGACAAAGCTTTTGGCAATGTTGACTGGAATACTCTCTTTCAAATTATGAAGGAGGCAGGGAGCGAAAGGCTATTTACAATTTGTACAGAAACCAGATGGCAGTTATAAGAGTCGAGGGGCATGAAAGGGAAGCAGTGGTTGGGAAGGGAGTGAGACAGGGTTGTAGCCCATCCCCGATGTTATTCAATCTGTATATCGAGCAAGCAGTAAAGGAAACAAAAGAAAAATTCCGAGTGGGAATTAAAATCCATGGAGAAGAAATAAAAACTTAGAGGTTCGCCGATGACATTGTAATTCTGTCAGAGACAGCAAAGGACCTGGAAGAACGGCTGAACGGAATCTACAGTGTTTTAAAAGGAGGATATGAGATGAACATCAACAAATGGTAACGAGGATGATGGAATGTAGTCGAATTAAGTCGGGTGATGCTGCGGGAATAAGATAAGGAAATGAGACGATTAAAGTAGTAAATGAGCTATGCTACACTCCTGGAAATTGAAATAAGAACACCGTGAATTCATTGTCCCAGGAAGGGGAAACTTTATTGACACATTCCTGGGGTCAGATACATCACATGATCACACTGACAGAACCACAGGCACATAGACACAGGCAACAGAGCATGCACAATGTCGGCACTAGTACAGTGTATATCCACCTTTCGCAGCAATGCAGGCTGCTATTCTCCCATGGAGACGATCGTAGAGATGCTGGATGTAGTCCTGTGGAACGGCTTGCCATGCCATTTCCACCTGGCGCCTCAGTTGGACCAGCGTTCGTGCTGGACGTGCAGACCGCGTGAGACGACGCTTCATCCAGTCCCAAACATGCTCAATGGGGGACAGATCCGGAGATCTTGCTGGCCAGGGTAGCTGACTTACACCTTCTAGAGCACGTTGGGTGGCACGGGATACATGCGGACGTGCATTGTCCTGTTGGAACAGCAAGTTCCCTTGCCGGTCTAGGAATGGTAGAACGATGGGTTCGATGACGGTTTGGATGTACCGTGCACTATTCAGTGTCCCCTCGACGATCACCAGTGGTGTACGGCCAGTGTAGGAGATCGCTCCCCGCACCATGATGCCGGGTGTTGGCCCTGTGTGCCTCGGTCGTATGCAGTCCTGATTGTGGCGCTCACCTGCACGGCGCCAAACACGCATACGACCATCATTGGCACCAAGGCAGAAGCGACTCTCATCGCTGAAGACGACACGTCTCCATTCGTCCCTCCATTCACGCCTGTCGCGACACCACTGGAGGCGGGCTGCACGATGTTGGGGCGTGAGCGGAAGACGGCCTAACGGTGTGCGGGACCGTAGCCCAGCTTCATGGAGACGGTTGCGAATGGTCCTCGCCGATACCCCAGGAGCAACAGTGTCCCTAATTTGCTGGGAAGTGGCGGTGCGGTCCCCTACGGCACTGCGTAGGATCCTACGGTCTTGGCGTGCATCCGTGCGTCGCTGCGGTCCGGTCCCAGGTCGACGGGCACGTGCACCTTCCGCCGACCACTGGCGGCAACATCGATGTACTGTGGAGACCTCACGCCCCACGTGTTGAGCAATTCGGCGGTACGTCCACCCGGCCTCCCGCATGCCCACTATACGCCCTCGCTCAAAGTCCGTCAACTGCACATACGGTTCACGTCCACGCTGTCGCGGCATGCTACTAGTGTTAAAGACTGCGATGGAGCTCCGTATGCCACGGCAAACTGACTAACACTGACGGCGGCGGTGCACAAATGCTGCGCAGCTAGCGCCATTCGACGGCCAACACCGCGGTTCCTGGTGTGTCCGCTGTGCCGTGCGTGTGATCATTGCTTGTACAGCCCTCTGGCAGTGTCCGGAGCAAGTATGGTGGGTCTGACACACCGGTGTCAATGTGTTCTTTTTTCCATTTCCAGGAGTGTATTTGGGGAGCAAAATAACTGATGATGGTCGAAGTTGAGAGGATATAAAATGTAGACTGTCAGTGGCAAGGAAAGCGTTTCTGAAGAAGAGAAATTTGTTAACATCGAGTAAAGATTTAAATGTCAAGAAGTCTTTTCTGAAAGTATTTGTATGGCGTGTAGCCATGTATGGAAGTGAAACGTCGACGATAAATAGTTTAGACAAAAAGAGAATAGAAGCTTTGAAGCTTCCGAAATGTGGTGCTACAGAAGGATGCTGAAGATTAGATGGGTTGATCACATAACTAATGAGGAGGTATTGAATAGAATTGGGGAGAAGAGAAATTTGTGGCACAACTTGACTAGAAGAAGGGATCGGTTGGTAGCACATATTCTGAGGCATAAAGGGACCACCAATTTAGTATTGGAGGGCAGCACGGAGGATAAAAATCGTAGAGGGAGACCAAGAGAGGATTACACTAAACAGATTCAGAAGGATATAGGTTGCAGTATGTACAGGGACATGAAGAAGCTTGCACAGGATAGAGTAGCATGATGAGCTGCATCAAACCAGTCTCTGGACTGAACACTACAGCAGCAACAACAACAGTCACTGATCTGAACAGTTAACTGGATGCAAACCTAGCGCAAATCCGAGCTGAAATCTCGAGCTTAACTGAAGCATATCGCGAGATTCCGGATCAGGTTAAGCGGTTGTCTGACGATGTGAAGGAATTAAAAGATACGCATACAACTATGCAAGCGAAAATGTCAAATTTGACGGACCAGTTCGCGGAACTTTCACTTGAGCAAGAGCGCAAATTGCAGCAAAACCTCGACGTTCAAGGCGAAAGCTTAAATAGGGAATTTGGCGAATGAGTATCAGGACGCAATAAAGACATAATTCAAAAAGCCCAGACTGAAATACGCGCCGCAGTACTAGCTGCTGGTGCAGGGATACTGTCTGAACCAGGCGCATCTGGCGATTTGTTGCGGGATGAACTTGGTCACATTCAAAATATTTTGAAAAAATGAGTTGCCTGGATGGCAGCAACAAGCAAATGATTTAAAAAACGAGATTCGTCAGATGCAAGAGTCGCCATGCGTGCCTGATTCATTACCGCCGTTTTTGCAAAATAATGCGGCGGGGGCGACACAGAATAATATGACGTCACCGCAACATACTGGACATTACAGTCCGTATGGTAATTCTCCATCGAATCTGTGGGGGCAGCGAATGTTTTAACTACGGTGTTGCTAGAAGGAGGGCTGTTGAAACACCGTCAGTTTCAGATTTTTATACCGGAGAAGAGATTCCCACACTCCGAAGTTTTTATCAGAGGTTTTCGAGGGGCGCAGCCTACACCGTGGAATGACAGGCAGAAGATACAATTCGCTGTAGCGTACATGCAAAGAGAATCCGCACTGTGGGCTACAGCCACTACCGAACACTGTACAACGTACGAAAATTTCGAGCAGGCGTTTGTGGCCAAGTATTGATCACCACACGTGCAAGCCAGATTGAGACGAGAGGTATTTAATCCTGAAACGTACCACTCTAAAACAAGGAACGCTTCAAAAGTACTTCGAGCGCCAAATTAACAAAAATAGGTACTGGGTCACAGTTTTGTAGGTGTGAAAGGTAGTAAGCAATGATTTCGACCGATATTTGACAAGTGGTGGTTTTTTTCCAAAATTAAGCACAATAATTCAGAGCACATTGGGTCCATTTCTGGCTCTTTCTTGCATTCACCAAAGAAGTAATTTATTCCGAACACGGCTGACGAAAGTTGCGGGGTTAGATGTACCTGGTATTGGTTTTTTGGGTGCTTTGTTTTTTGTTGTGTTCGCTGATGCTGTGATTTTCTGGGTATGTCAACTGAAAGAGAGGAAGTAGGCATATTTTACCTAAACTATTTACCATACGAAGATATCAGTCTGCATGGGAAGCCGAACCACAATTTTCTGGTAAATTTCTGAATTTCTGCGGTTTCGGGGTACTTCACTTGACGCAAACCAGAGTTTCAGTCTTGTCTAAAAAGCTACAAATAAACGATTTTCATTTTATTTTTAGGATAAATGCATTTATGACGAAATCACGCTATACGATATTTTATCATTCCGATACTGTGTACTGAGTGAGATCACGAGTACTTAGAGAGCGTTGAAATATGGAAGTTGGGTACTGATTACTGGTTTGTGTTTCTGTTTATACTGAGTTGGATCTGTGTATTTTCGTGTTGTTTTGTATCCCATTAAAGTAAGAAGTAACTATGTATTAATGGTAACTGGATTGTTGGCGTTATCAGCTTAGTTTAGTTTTGGTGGAATCATCTGATTCGCTCCTTAAAGCGGCTGTAGACGATAGTACCAGATGATGCTGACCAGCGGTCCAAACTGCACACCACGGACCGACTAATAATAGGCTACTCATAAATCTCTTTCATTTTCGTTCGTCAGAAACGAACGGCGCAGTGCGGTCTTTGGTTTCGTCTGTGGTCCAGACTTCGGTATTATCATTTGGGGGCCCTTTTTGCTTGCTTGATGTTGCTATTAGGGTGTCCCAAGAGAAGTGGCACTTTTTCCGCGATACTAAACACATATAACCTCATTTTTTTGCTGTTTGACCTTAATAACTCAGTTAATAAATATTACTCCGATTTAATTATGGTAGCACGTGCTGACTGAATGCCAAACATGAGACATGAAAATCTGTACCGCGTGTGGAAGGATTCTAGAATTTATTGGTTATTTGATGTGAAACACCAACATGCCCATTTTTTTTACTGTTTCACTGTTTAATGTGTAATAAACATTATTTTTTAAATTTTCTTTTCGTAGTTGGCTTTCTACGGTCACGATAAATATTCCAGTGTTACTGTATGCAACGTAACGAAAACTGCTTTTGTTCCTTCTCAAACATGATTAAACGAAAAATTTTGTGCAGGGCTTAATTTCGGCCGGCACCTCCCTGGGAATTTATTTTGAATGCGACGGAACAAGTCCACACCGGAGATTTAAAATACACTCCTGGAAATTGAAATAAGAACACCGTGAATTCATTGTCCCAGGAAGGGGAAACTTTATTGACACATTCCTGGGGTCAGATACATCACATGATCACACTGACAGAACCACAGGCACATAGACACAGGCAACAGAGCATGCACAATGTCGGCACTAGTACAGTGTATATCCACCTTTCGCAGCAATGCAGGCTGCTATTCTCCCATGGAGACGATCGTAGAGATGCTGGATGTAGTCCTGTGGAACGGCTTGCCATGCCATTTCCACCTGGCGCCTCAGTTGGACCAGCGTTCGTGCTGGACGTGCAGACCGCGTGAGACGACGCTTCATCCAGTCCCAAACATGCTCAATTGGGGACAGATCCGGAGATCTTGCTGGCCAGGGTAGTTGACTTACACCTTCTAGAGCACGTTGGGTGGCACGGGATACATGCGGACGTGCATTGTCCTGTTGGAACAGCAAGTTCCCTTGCCGGTCTAGGAATGGTAGAACGATGGGTTCGATGACGGTTTGGATGTACCGTGCACTATTCAGTGTCCCCTCGACGATCACCAGTGGTGTACGGCCAGTGTAGGAGATCGCTCCCCACACCATGATGCCGGGTGTTGGCCCTGTGTGCCTCGGTCGTATGCAGTCCTGATTGTGGCGCTCACCTGCACGGCGCCAAACACGCATACGACCATCATTGGCACCAAGGCAGAAGCGACTCTCATCGCTGAAGACGACACGTCGCCATTCGTCCCTCCATTCACGCCTGTCGCGACACCACTGGAGGCGGGCTGCACGATGGGGCGTGAGCGGAAGACGGCCTAACGGTGTGCGGGACCGTAGCCCAGCTTCATGGAGACGGTTGCGAATGGTCCTCACCGATACCCCAGGAGCAACAGCGTCCCTAATTTGCTGGGAAGTGGCGGTGCGGTCCCCTACGGCACTGCGTAGGATCCTACGGTCTTGGCGTGTATCCGTGCGTCGCTGCGGTCCGGTCCCAGGTCGACGGGCACGTGCACCTTCCGCCGACCACTGGCGACAACATCGATGTACTGTGGAGACCTCACGCCCCACGTGTTGAGCAATTCGGCGGTACGTCCACCCGGCCTCCCGCATGCCCACTATACGCCCTCGCTCAAAGTCCGTCAACTGCACATGCGGTTCACGTCCACGCTGTCGCGGCATGCTACCAGTGTTAAAGACTGCGATGGAGCTCCGTATGCCACGGCAAACTGGCTGACACTGACGGCGGCGGTGCACAAATGCTGCGCAGCTAGCGCCATTCGACGGCCAACACCGCGGTTCCTGGTGTGTCCGCTGTGCCGTGCGTGTGATCATTGCTTGTACAGCCCTCTCGCAGTGTCCGGAGCAAGTATGGTGGGTCTGACACACCGGTGTCAATGTGTTCTTTTTTCCATTTCCAGGAGTGTAGTACACGTGTATTAAATCGCAATGTAACTAATTTGCCGCTGCGCCGGCACCTGTGAATTTGACAATGGGCGACCAACGTGATGTGATGAAATATCTTGAGCATCATTCATCATCCAGTATTAGTTAATACTGGACACACGATCACCGAGCAGCTACACTGCAACTTATTGAGTGTTGCAATTACAGTAGTTGAAAACATGATCTCATATTCACGTGTGGGCGGGCCGATGTATCGAACAGAAATAGGGAGCAAAGTGAGGCTGCAATGGAGACGGGCGGTGGCATCTCTTGTTTATGTTAAACCTTATGGTTTCTTGTTCTGATTATAAGAAATTATGTTTTAAAAACCTGAAATTCTGAATAGTCCTCTGTAAAAAACAGTTTCTCATTGTAAGTTTTTTTCAAAAGTTTTCAAAAACCGAAACTTGTGATCTTTATGTGTGGAAGTGGGGATTGTATGGTTAAAGAGGTGCGTTCGCAGATTCCGACACCTAAACTTCTAAACTTAAGCACTAGTCCTGCAGTAACCTGACTATTTCTTTCTGGTCTCTTGAAATAAGCGTTATTTGGCCACATTGTAGAGCACTAGCAGAGAAAAACTGTCGTCAGTTTTAAGACGATCGAACAGTGACATGCCTCTGACTCGAAAGAATTCGTAGGTACATTTTTGTAAAATAAGAAAAGAGAAAGTCACTTAATAAAATAGTGATCTAAACTTAAAACTAAAGGGACAGTTTCTATATTTACTTATTTAACTTACAGCAGAAGGGAACTCAAAGTTATCCCTTCGATGGCATGTAATATTTACCATTGGTTGATAAATTCTCTTTTGTTAAATTTTCAACCTTTTTTTGCTTTATGTATTGACCCACGTCATCGTCAAACAGTGAAAAGACAGAAACTTCATCAGTAAGGTACCATAAATATTGGTCTTTCTTCTGTAAAGCTGCTTTCGACATGCTTATATCATTTTTTGCGTAAGCCTACCTAACGGCCTTGGTAGGATGCTTTTACTGTCAAAATAGGTTCAATCCATGGTTTGACGCAGAATGTCACAATGAACGGGCAAACATCTCCAACAGCTCTGCTACTTTATCCTTGCTTTTAATTTTGTACTGAACACAAACTAATGATATTTTTACGGAATAAATAGCTCTCGCCTTCCATCTAGCTTGGTGTATTGAACCTGGATCTCTGACTAATTCTCTAATCATTTCAGTTCAGTAAACCTCAGCAGATTGTCAATTTCTGACACAGTCAGGTGTAATCCGAGCTTTTCTTTACAGGGCCATAATTAATCTTGATCGGTACTTTTCCTGTAATCTCGAAACTTTTTCAACAATACTTCGAACACGCTTTTTAACATCAATTCATACACGTGATGGTGGCAAGCAAAAATAACAGTATGTCTGTTAAATTTTTGTCCAACAAGCACACAGGTACAACTGATTAATCGATATGACCCGCATTTGAATCTGTAGTATCACAACAAAGAATTTGCACTTTATCTTCGACATGTCAATCTACAACCGCGTAACAAACAGCTTGCGCCTCTTGTCATCCTGAAGAGCTTTCCGGCCTTGGCGCAGCAAAAAGTTTTCTTCATTCCAGTATGACGTTAACTATTGGAAGACATTCTTCTTTTGATTTCAGATCATGTAAAGCAGGTAACAGTTTGCCATCCCAGTGAACAGTTACAACATCTGGTACCTCGTTTTGAAAATTAGCTTTTATGGCTTCCGCACGCTCTATCCGTCATTCTGTAGGAATTCTTTGAATCGAGAACTTACTTGCACGAAATTTATCACTATTATATCAAGTGCCTAAATGTAGCTTCAAACATAAACACTGAAACTTTCATACTTAAGATGGCACCCTCCTATTGCTACTGATTTTGGAGTAATAAAATTTTTTTGCATAGTTGCTTTCCAGCAGGGATTCCTAGGGGTCGACATAAACGAAAACTGATTTTGTGGGTCGACGAGGTCTAAAAATCGACCCCTATTAAATTAACACAAGTTCTTATTTAAAACGTAAAGCATTGATAATTCTCACTCTGTCTTCTTCTATTGACCTAAGTCAGAGTGAAAAATAACACTCTGTAGCAGCTGTTTTAAGTTAGCGGACCGTTATGAATAAGGGGGTTGATCTTAAAAGTAGGTAATTTGGCCATGGGGGTCTGAGGTAACAGTTAATTTTGGAAAAGGGGTCACTTGTCCAAAATAGTTTGGGGATCCCTGCTTTACAGGTTCTGAGATGTATGTTCTCGAACAGACTTGGAAAATCTTCTTGTAAATCCATGTCATTTTCATTAGCATCAGAAGATGCGACTTTTGTAACGAGTCGAAGGAGATGGCTCGGAAAACTATTCAGAGCGTCGTTTTACTTAATAGTTCTGAGCACGCCCTTCTTCTTCATCAGCCAATCTTTGGCCACTCCCAGCTAACTGATCAGGTCGACCCGTTTTCATTAATTGAAGCACATCGGCGTGTGCAGTGTTAGACAAATTACGTAAGTTGTTGACAAAGCCTTGTCGGGGCCGCTCAAATATGTTTTTTTTTTTTTTGTGTTACTCTCCAAACTTCACACAATTAGGCAAGGATTTGACAAGCATACAGTGAGATCTGCAGTTTCATTGACAGTTAATCGCTTCACTGATATCGTAAAATAAAATTATTACAGGGCAATTTTGATTCTCTTATTTGATGTGTTGCGCCGTCTATTTAAAACATACTCATTTTACAACTATTAGGTAGAGTGTGTTAACTTTTAGATACCAGACCAGTCCCTAGTCTCGAGTCGGCAAAGTCTGCGAAAGTCGGACGGCTTTGGCGGATAGTCATTCGTTTTTGGCTGCAGCCAACATTAGCTAGCTGACAGTACTGTGTGAGGTAGTCATTGTTGTCTGCAGTGATACTTTGTTGCAGTTCAATGTAATTAGTACTGTTTCATTTCCTTGCGATAAGTGCATATAATTGCTGCAGTTAGAATCTGCATTAAACGCGTCAATACGTATGGCTATTTCTCAGTTCCGTTAACGAACAGCATTTCAGCGATTTTTTACTTCCGTGCAGGAATTCTGCTTTCGCGGAAGCATGTAGCGTAGTTTACGGTGCCAGGACTACCGGGCACACTGTAATTCCTCTGACTTGTTCTCTAATTGACAACATTCTATTTACTGACGGTGTTAAAAATTGCTTACAAGCACGTCAACGCAATACTGCGCGGTCGCCTTACTTAGCAAGTTTGACTGACAGGTACGGGCTACCGGGGTACGAAATTTTATTTACAAATGTTTTTGACATCGTATAAATAAATTAAGTGGATACGCGTTCAACAAAAACGACTTCGATTTTTTTGGGACACCCTAGTGTCCGTTAAATAAAAAATGCTCGTTTCTGGCTAATTACTATAACGCCAGTTTCGATATTGGTTTCAGGGTGTTTCACTTGGTCAAAAGGCGATGGAACCAAAGCGTTTTGCAAATTGTGCAACTGTACCTACAAGCACATAAAAAAGATTTGTCTAACCATGCAAATCGTAGGAAGCATTTACAGGCCCTCAAATTTTCACAAGTCGGTTGCAGCAACTCAAAATTAACAACGTTTTATGGTGCAAATATACTACCTAGAGATAGAAAAATTGCAGAGATGAAAGTGGCGGCATTCATTGCAGAGGATTGTTTGGTATCAGCAGTAGACCATCAAAATCTGTCGCCAGCTTTGGACAAGTCATCTACTGTTCTCAGTGGAATGAAGTTGCACCACACTAAATGTGAAGGGCTGATTACTAATGTGATATCACCAGGTTTGCTTGAGGATCTCTTTGAAGACATTCACGATAGTCCTTATTCGATGACAATAGATGAGAGTACGTCGACTGACACCAAGAAAATGTTGTGCATCATTGTGCGTTATTTTAGTCAAAACACGAAAAAGATAACAACGTTTTGTAGACTGTTGAAAATGAAGGTGGTGATGCTGACTCTTTACCTAATGCGTCTAAAAAGCAACTAGCTACAGATGGCCTTTATTTAAGTACGTTAATAGGTGTAGGTGTGGACGGAGCTAATGTAATGGCAGGAGAGCATCATTCATTCTGTTCAATTCTGAAGGAATCTCTGCCCCGTCTTACTACTGTCAAATGTATGTCACACTCGTTGCATCTTTCTGCAGAAAACGCTTGCAAAGTATTACCTTCGCATTTAGAATACATCATTAGAGAAATCCACAACTGGTTTTCGAGCAGTACCAAGCGACAAATTGAATATTCTCTGCTGCATGAAACACTGACCCGAAAGAAACTGCTCAAAATAGATAAGTTGTCAGGGACGCGCTGGCTGGCTCGCATAGGAGCCATTATTTAAATTTTAGATCAATGGGATGCTTTAGAGCTTCACTTTAAATTGGCCAAGGATAAAGAAAGATGCTATAACGCTCATCAGTTACATCTTATGCGATTGTCAGAACTCGATAAATTATATTTAATAGTTTTGAAACACTCACTAAAAGCAGTCACCGATTGTAATCGCATGTTTGTCTGATAATGTTGAACTTCTTAAGCTGTTATCAGAAGTACATACTTTGCTACTGAACTATCTGTCAATTTTAGTCCCCAAGGAGGATTAATTGATGTCAAGACACAAGATTTGACAGGCTGCAATTTCAGGGATTACGCAATGAATTTTCAGTAGATCAGTTTAGGATTTAGTTACAGTGATGAGACAGGTGATAGCGAGCAAGTGATTTAATAGTCATAAAAGAGCCGTGTGTATCATTTCTTTGTTAATTATGCCAAGAAATTCAGAGGAGAAATAAAAAAATCTAAAGCTTTTGGAAAAAATTGCCTGTTTCACACCTGACCCGGCTACTAGCCAAGTCCGGCCTGATGTGGGGGATACAATGCCCTATTTTAAAGAATTACTTGGAGCTGACAATGTTCACAGCGCTTTGGATCTAAGACGAGTTCTCCCTTCCAGCAATGGTACAAGGGTAATTCAATATTTCGGGGTGGAGTGTTGGTCCTTGAAGATGCTGCTGGAGTACGAAAATTCTGGGCTGTCAGCAAGTTGATGACAGGTGTTTTGAACCTGCCATTCTTCAATACTAATGTGGAGAAAGCATTCTTTGTAATGAATATGGCAAAAGACAAATTGAGAAACAGAATGCACACAAAACACTGCAGATCACATAATTCGAGTGTGGTACAGTTTCAAAAATGAATGGTGTGATACATTCGAGCAAAGCACTAAAATGCTTACCAAATTTAAGTCAGAGGATGTATATAATACAATGATGTCGATGTCATGTCACTTCTGGCATAAAAAAATTGATCATACTGGCTTTATTTCTGTTTTATTCCAATGTAAATGATTGTAAACAGTGTCTACATTAGTACAATAATTGAAGCAGGCGTACATGACACATAATTTCATCCATTGCACCATGTAACATCATATCTTTATGACAATACATCATTGTACTGTCATTTTTACGGCAGAGAAAATTTATTTTTTGTATTGGTAGATGCTTAAGAGATTAAAAATTTTTAAATTATGCCCCCGTAATTGTGCTTTTGTCACTCACCGAGCCGCAAAATAGCTGTTTGATCTATTTCTAAAGTTTCTGTAGCATCTAATGATAAACCGATTGGACAAAAAAAAAATAAAACATGAAGAAAGTGAGTGTGGTACCCATAGACCGCGCTTTTTATTTTTTTTGTCAGGGTACCTGTTTTTTTTTACGTTATAACGATCAGAACAAGAAAAATCTGAAAAACTTGAACATCGATCCGAGTAACTGGTCCACAATAGCAGAAGACCGAAGTCGCTGGCGCTCAGTTACCTCAAATGCTCTTCAAAACTTTGAGCTGGAACGTCGAAGAATGGAGGATGACAAACGCCGGAGACGCAAACTCCTCCAGGCTCAGCCACGTCCTCCACCTTCCATCAGCTGTAATGTCTGTGGCCGCCTGTTCCACGCTAGGACTGGATTGCTAAGCCATCAACGACACTTCCACGCCTGAACCGTGACAAAGGAAATCTCAGGAGAGAAATGAAAACTCGGATACGAGTATCAGCCGCCGCCGCCGCCGACGACGACCTGTTTTTATTTACAAATTAAAGATTTTATTTTGTTTAGTATATTTCTTTGATATATAAGATAATATTACGGTCTTGGACACGTAATTCGGCCTCTTAATGCTGCCAATACTGATGATAAATATACCTATTCCTTTTAACTATAATTTAAGATATTTGGGGAAAAATAGTATCATGTTGGGCAATTTTTTTTGTCTACTTCGGGGAAATTTAGAAAATCCTATCTGGAAACGCAGGCCAAGCAGCGGGTAACGAAGCACGTAAACAGTCGGCTCGTGGCCTGTAGCGACTGCTGCTCACTGTTAGTTGGTAGCACGGTCGTGTGGGTCATACTGTTGGCAGAGCTGCAAGTCACAAAAGAAGTGTTCCTATGTGAAGTTGAAAAACATTGATCGATATGCAACGTGGAGTGAGAGGACTATTCAAATGAAATGCAGAAAATGAAAGTCATAGTGTACAGAGATAAACGATTGGCGAACGTCACTCACATTTGTTCCCGCTTGTATTGGGTCTGTTGATTTATCATGTAACACACAAATACTCAAAGTGTCTTCCAATCTGTATCTGTATCGATCACGAACATAACTGTGCAACTCGCAGTAAGTTTTTACAATATTCTCAGCGAATTCTGGAGATACATTCAAAGGCCGAGCAAAAGCTCTGCACTATTTAGCAAAAATTCCAAAAATACATTCAACAATGTCTTCTAGCACTACAGACTGTACCTGAAAACTCTTTAAAAAGAAATTTTCCATGTTAACGCAGTAAGATGACATGCTGAGACATTAATCACATACGATTGCAAGGGGAAAGTCCGCCTCCGTAGCGTAGCGGCAGCGTTTCCTCTTATCACGCAGGAGGCCCGGGTTGGATTCCGGGCAGGGGACTGGGTGTTGTGTGTGCGTCATCATCATTTTCATCATCATTGACCCGAAGTGGCGTCAACTAAAAAGGACTTGGAATACGGCGGCCGAAATCCCCCGCACGGGGCCTCCCGGCCAACGATGCCATACGCTCATCTCCACACACAACAGGAAAGTAATTCCATCCTTCACACAACTGTCTGTTTTGAGGAAATTTAGTTCCATTGTCAATTCTTGACACCAACCTGGCGATCATCTAATGAACAAAAGTCTGTGGTGAGAATCACACATAGCCAGAAACAGTAAGCCGGCCGAAGTGGCCGTGCGGTTAAAGGCGCTGCAGTCTGGAACCGCAAGACCGCTACGGTCGCAGGTTCGAATCCTGCCCCGGGCATGGATGTTTGTGATGTCCTTAGGTTAGTTAGGTTTAACTAGTTCTAAGTTCTAGGGGACTAATGACCTCAGCAGTTGAGTCCCATAGTGCTCAGAGCCATTTGAACCAGAAACAGTATGGGGAAAATGTTTTTGTTGTTTTAATAAAACTACGCACAGTCAGTTGCCTTGATGACAAATATATGTTTACCATTTGTAGCCGCCATACGGTTGGGTGCATTTGTTTGCCTTTTTTTAGTACACCTTTAACAACTTTTCCTTCGAGACACAGTGGCACTCAGGCTTTACTTTTAAATTAACAACTTTTCGATCGAGAAACAGTGGCAACCAGTGTTTACTTTTAAAATACGTCTTTTTCACTTTCTTATTCGGCAAGAGCAGTAATATAGAGCTGGCATCCTACTCATCAGCCTCCACGATGGAGCGGAAACACGGCAGCCCTGCAACAGAGGCAGATCAAAGTGGTGATTTGTCTTTCCAGTAGCGCCGCGGCGTGCAGCGACGTATGAAGTAAGGGTCGGTGCGCGGCATAGAAGCGGTTCTCGGTGACTGTGTGAACGCGGCAATAACGAATAACAAAATCAAAAACCAAAAATTTAAAAGCGAATCCTGGGTGCCACAATTTCTAGAAAAGTTAACGGTTTATCTAAAAGGCAGTTAATTTTCCCATAGGGCATATACGTAAACATATACGTTTTACCAAGGTTGTCCTGGACTTTCCGATAGTGAATTTCGCGACCCGTGACGTCAAGGTGGTGTTTCCTATCATACCTATTCTAGCTGTGGCGTCTCCAACCGTCAAAGGATGCCGCAACAGTGGGGCAGATTCTGGTCAAATATAATATCACGATGCAAAACTGGTTGGTCGGAAGTGCCACCTTATCGGCAACGGCACGGTCGGAAAGTCCCCGAAGCCTCATCAAGCCTGCTAGCTGTGGGTCGCATTATCGCAACAAGAAAACTTCTTCGCCATATTGTTGCTGGCCGTGTGTGCAGAATTATTGAGCGACCTTTGAATGCGTCTACTGAACTTGTTGAACACAAGCTGCATGTTGCACAGTTTTGTACATGACTGAGACGGATACAGATTTTATGGAATTTTGGCTTCTTGTGGTTTACATGAAGTGCTACAAATCCAAACCAAGAGGGATGAAATGTGACACTAACCAATTATCTTCTTCTCTGAAGCATTTTTGCCTCCAACATTCGGTGAAAACTGTCTCCCACGCTTTAATTTTCTGAGCTTCAGTTGAATATTCCTCTGTTGCACTTTCTAAAGTGTTCTGCCAATGAATCGCAGTCTTTGGTTTGCTCTACCCACATCATTATCAATGTGATCGAGTTTACGTTATTTGTAATTGTAATCCATAAGTATTTAGTTGAATTTACAGCCTTAAGATTTGTCATGTTCGATACTGATGGATGCTTTACAACATCACAGACGAATTGTTCCGTACTGACTTCCGTCTCTAACTAACAGTGTGGCCTACACGACCTTACTATCAAACAACAGTGAGCAGCAATCCCAATACGTCACGAGTAGACAGTTAACATGCGGCGTTAGAAAAGAAAATACCCGCTACTGGGCCGGTTAGGCCGGTACTACACTATCAAATTTCTTTGTCCAATATCTTTGTCCAACATCTTTGTCAAAGATATTTGATAGTGTAATAGGGATCTTTGACAAATGTCGTCCAATATTTGATCAAATCTAGGCCGAGGCCGTATATTTGATCAAAGAAATCGCTTGTCTTCTGTTCACTGCAATGCGATATGTTACCACGCGGAGCGCGGAGCGCTAGCATCGCTGCAGCGTTCTGTCGTCTGTAGTGTTTTTATAACCATTGCCGGTAAATACAATTGGCGTGTGCCGACAACTATAGAATTAATAGAGATGTCTGAAGCTTATGAGGCGCTTTACAACGTGAGGCACCCTGAATACAAAAATACATTAAGAAGATTGGAGACCTAACCTGACCTAACCTAACCTAACATAACATAACCCTCTCCTGTAGCAAGGAATCGGAGTGTTATAGTGAGCCTGTCTTCTGAAGATATAGCAGTTCTTAAGTGAAAATTGTGCTTTGTGATATGAGGATACACTTCATTGAGCACATAAAGAAATGTGTGCTCATCCATTCTTAAGTAATTGATGTACGACTTGACGTCTTCCACTGTAAGCTCACGTAACAAGTTTTGTTGAATGCTTTTATCGTGTCGTCGTAAAACCCACGGCTTCACCCAGATTAGATTAGTTTTTCGTTCCATAGATCCGTGCTGAGGAGATTCTCGTAGATGTGGAACATGTCGATTTTTTTTAAGCTGAAATAAAAATACTAATAGTATGAATAAATACAATACATCGTTTGTTTCTATTAAAAATTTCGCCAATGGAGTAGAAGGAGTTGGCCAGTAGTAAGTCTTTCAGGCTCCTTTTAAACTGATCTTTATTTCTAACTAAATTTTTTATGTTTCCTGGCAAATTATTGAAGATGAGTGTTCCTGAGTAGTGGACCCCTTTTTGAACTAAAGTAAGTGTTTTTAAGTCCTTGTGCAGATCATTTTTGTTCCTGGTATTGTATGTATGAACTGAGTTGTTTGTTGGAAAAAGAGATATATTATTTACGACAAATTTTATTAAGAAGTAAATATACTGAGAGGCAGTAGTTAACCTGCGAGCCGGAAGTATAGTGAGACTCTGTCATTTGGGCCTACGAGAGTTATAGTTTTTTTTTTTTTTTGTTTCTCATGCCTAGATAACTGTACAAACATGTCGTTGCATGTATTGTAATAATCATTACATATAATGATCCACATGCAACAATATCTCTACGGAAGTATCTAGGCATGAAATACAAAACAAAAAAAGCTAACCTGCAAATCTCGTACGTCCAAACGACAGTCTCACTGTACTTCTGGGCCGCCAACAGTTTCATTTTCTTTCTTATTTTCCCCCAGTACCAATGCAAGAATCTGAAGTACCCAGTTCTTTGAAGAGGTTTCTGCAGGAGGTCCGTGAATTTACTCCACAAATAAAACGTATTACACGCTTTTGGACTGTGAAAACTTTTGTTTGACTTCAAGATTTACCCCAAAATATTATCCCATATGACATTATGGAATGAAAGTATGCAAGCTTTTTCATTTTTATGTTGCCTATGTCTGCTAACACTCGAATTGCAAATACAGATTTGTTAAGGCGTTTCTGCAGTTCTGTGGTGTGCTCCTCCCAACTGAATTTATTATCAAGTTGTAATCCCAGGACTTTTAAGACTGTCAACCTCGTATGTATGGTTCCATTTTTTCCCCCCACTTCTTTTCCGCATGTGCACACAATGCAATTGGAGTACGTAGAACTGCTGCGGTTAATAACAAGTTGTTGTCAGCCATCTTGAACTTTGACGAAAAATTTGATGACAGTGTAATACCCCTTGTAGCGCTACGTCAAAGATCTTTGTCAAATATATTGGACGGAATATTGGATCACATCTTTGATCAAATCTTTGACAAAGAAATTTGATAGTGTAATACCGGCCTTAGCAAAGCAAACGAGTGGCGTCGTGTGAAGGCCGTTGCAGCAAGCAATGTTCCGTTAGCATCGCAGAAGTGCGGTGGCGATGCACTTGCTCGCAAGAATGACTAAAGTACGTTAAGTGTATCGTCTAGCTCTACAGAGACGGTAGATGAAAAGTCGTTTTTTAATTGGTAAGAAATTGCCTCCATGTCGAAACAGTAGGAAAAGTGACATATCGAAACCTTCATCGCCTACGGGTACTAGGGCAAAGTAATCAGAGCTCTGGCGCAACTGCTTGCTTTGAGCGAATATAATTTGTATTGCCAGTATCAGCACAAATAACAATCACTTTCTCTTCAAGATCGTGTTTTTGAAGAACGTCCATTAAAGAATGACTGCAGTTTCGCCAGTTGAATAGATGGATATCTAACATTTTGACGTCAATTCCAGTTGTACTATGATAGTACCACACTAGCGTTGGAACTATTTTGACGTCTTTATGGTTTGAAACAGCTGTACATATACTCATTATTAAGTTCTGTCTTCAGGCTGCCTGAAGAATACAGCGCAATCACACTCTTTACAATTGCCTCGCACTTGGTTTTCCCGCAGCGAAATTTCTTTTCAAATGTTGTTTTTGTGATCTTCAGTCCTGAGACCGGTTTGATGCACCTCTCCATGATACCCTATCCCGTGCAAGCTTCTTCATCTCCCTGTACTTACTGCAACCTACATCCTTCTGAATCTGCTTAGTGTATTCATCTCTTGGTCTCCCTCTACGATTTTTACCCTCCACGCTGCCCTCCAATGCTAAATTTGTGATCCCTTGATGCCTAAGAACATGTCCTACTAACCGGTCCCTTCTTTTTGTCAAGTTGTGCCACAAACTCCTCCCCAATTCTAATCAATACTTCATCATTAGTTATGTGATCTACCCATCTAATCTTCAGCATTCTTCTGTAGCACCACATTTCGGAAGCTTCTATTCTCTTCTTGTCCAAAGTATTTATCGTCCATGTTTCACTTCCATACAAGGCTACACTACATACAAATACTTTCAGAAACGACTTCCTGACACTTAAATCAATACTTGATGTTAACAAATTTCTCTTGTTCAGAAACGCTTTCCTTGCCATTGCCAGTCTGTATTTCATATCTTTTCTACTTCGACCGTCATCAGTTATTTTGCTGCCCAAATAGCAAAACTCCTTTACTACTTTAAGTGTTTCATTTCCTGATCTAATTCCCTCAGCAGCATCTGATTTTTTTTCGACAACATTCCATTATCATCGTTTTGCTTTTGTTGAGGATCATCTTATATCCTCATTTCAAGACACTATCCAGTCCGTTCAGCTGTTCTTTCAAGTCCTTTGCTGTCTCTGATAGAATTACAATGTCATCGGCAAACCTCAAAGTTTTTATTTCTTCCCCATGGATTTTAATACCTATTCCGAATTTTTCTTTTGTTTCCTTTACTGCTTGCTCAATATACAGATTGAATAACATCGGGGAGAGGCTACAAACCTGTCTCACTCCCTTCCCAACCACTGCTTCCCTTTCATGCCCCTCGACTCTTATAACTGCCATCTGGTTTCTGTACAAATTGTAAATAGCCTTTCGGTCCCTGTATTTTACCCCTGGCACCTTTAGAATTTGGAAGAGAGTATCCCAGTCAACATTGTCAAAAGCTTTCTCTGAGTCTACAAATGCTAGAAACGTAGGTTTGCCTTTCCTTAATCTTTGTTCTAAGATAAGTCCTAAGGTCAGTATTACCTCACGTGTTCCAATATTTCTACGGAATCCAAACTGATCTTCCCCAAGGTCGGCTTCTACCAGTTTTTCCATTCGTCTGTAAAGAATTCGTGTTGGTATTTTGCAGCTGTGACTTATTAAACTGATAGTTCGGTAATTTTCGCATCTGTCAACACCTGCTTTCTTTGCGATTGGAATCATTACATTCTTCTTGAAGTCTGAGGGTATTTCGCCTGTCTCATACATCTTGCTCACCAGATGGTAGAGTTTTGTCAGGACTGGCTCTCCCAAGGCCATCAGTAGTTCTAATGGAATGTTATCTACTACCGGGGCCTTGTTTCGACTCAGGTCTTTCAGTGCTCTGTCAAACTCTTCACGCAGTATCGTATCTCCCATTTCATCTTCATCTACATTCTCTTCTATTTCCATAATATTGTCCTCAAGTACATCGCCCTTGTATAGACCCTCTATATACTCCTTCCACCTTTCTGCTTTCCCTTCTTTGCTTAGAACTGTGTTTCCATCTGAGCTCTTGATATTCATACAAGTGGTTCTCTTTTCTCCAAAGGTCTCTTTAATTTTCCTGTAGGCAGTATCTATCTTACCCCTAGTGAGATAAGCCTCTACATCCTTACATTTGTCCTCTAGCCATCCCTGCTTAGCCATTTTGCACTTCCTGTCGATCTCATTTTTGAGACGTTTGTATTCCTTTTTGCCTGCTTCATTTACTGCATTTTTATATTTTCTCCTTTCATCAATTAAATTCAATATTTCTTCTGTTACCCAAGGATTTCTACTAGCCCTTGTCTTTTTCCTACTTGATCGTCTGCTGCCTTCACTACTTCATCCCTCAGAGCTACCCATTCTTCTTCTACTGTACTTCTTTCCCCCATTCCTGTCAATTGTTCCCTTATGCTCTCCCTGAAACTCTGTACAACCTCTGGTTTAGTCAGTTTATCCAGGTCCCATCTCCTTGAATAGCCACGGTTTTGCAGTTTCTTCAGTTTTAATCTAAAGTTCATAACCAATAGATTGTGGTCATATTTCACATCTGCCCTTGGAAATGTCTTACAATTTAAAACCCGGTTCCTAAATCTCTGTTTTACCTTTATATAATCTATCTGAAACCTTCTAGTATCTCCAGGCTTCTTCCATGCGTACAACCAACCTTCTTTCATGATTCTTGAACCAAGTGTTAGCTATGATTAAGTTTGTGCAAAACTCTACCAGGCAGTTTCCTCTTTCATTTCTTAGCCCCAATCCATATTCACCTACTATGTTTCCTTCTCTCCCTTTTCCTACTCTCGAATTCCAGTCACCCATGACTATTAAATTTTCGTCTCCCTTCACTACTTGAATAATTTCTTTTATCTCGTCATACATTTCATCAATTTGTTCATCATCTGCAGAGCTAGTTACTTTGTCGAATTAATTTAGAAGTGCACTCCCTCGATCTAAGACACTGATTGTGACTTACCGTGTGGAAGGCCCACAAACCTTCAGCCCTTGCAAGTTCTTAATTGCAGTATTTTTCTTGACGGAAGTAAGTTGACATTGATGACGATGCACTTGCAGCAGTCAGCGTTTTTTTTAAGCTTGTCAGAATGCAAGTACGTCTTCGGAAATAAATTTAGAATAATTTGGATAGTACATTGAAAAGTTAACTTCTAACAAAATATTTTTTGATTGTGTATGGGTATAAATTGTCCTGACCTTAACGTGAGGCCAAGTTACTCACTTAGTTGAATGCAAGATCGCATACTGGAACTTTGTTCACTTTATATCAGGCTGAACCACGGAAAAAAGTTTGTCGAAAGATCCTCGCGACATGCGGAAATACATAAAAAAAAGTTGCCATCATCCTGTTTAAGGTCGTAACCCAAAGTACGAAACAAACCCATAGCTATTCTTCCTTCTAGAAAAGGTTGCACCGATAATTTTCTCTTAAATTTTCTCATTTTGGCTTTCTTATTCAGTAAGCAAAAGGAAGTTATCAGATTCCCAAGCCTGCGTGACGAAACTGAAACACAGAGGCGCAGCTGTCAGCGTTGCTGTGGCGGTAGTGTCAAAGCTGCTCGCTGCAACAGCTGCGCCGTTCTCAAGTCGCGCCGTGTGAAGGCTCAAGAGCTGCAGGGAAGCGCATCTCAGTGGTATAAGTTTATACGGAGCGCTGTTGAAATTTTTCCTGTTTTGTTGCAGTTTCTACACTCCTGGAAATGGAAAAAGAACACATTGACACCGGTGTGTCAGACCCACCATACTTGCTCCGGACACTGCGAGAGGGCTGTACAAGCAATGATCACACGCACGGCACAGCGGACACACCAGGAACCGCGGTGTCGGCCGTCGAATGGCGCTAGCTGCGCAGCATTTGTGCACCGCCGCCGTCAGTTTCAGCCAGTTTGCCGTGGCATACGGAGCTCCATCGCAGTCTTTAATACTGGTAGCATGCCGCGACAGCGTGGACGTGAACCGTATGTGCAGTTGACAGACTTTGAGCGAGGGGGTATAGTGGGCATGCGGGAGGCCGGGTGGACGTACCGCCGAATTGCTCAACACGTGGGGCGTGAGGTCTCCACAGTACATCGATGTTGTCGCCAGTGGTCGGCGGAAGGTGCACGTGCCCGTCGACCTGGGACCGGACCGCAGCGACGCACGGATGCACGCCAAGACCGTAGGATCCTACGCAGTGCCGTAGGGGACCGCACCGCCACTTCCCAGCAAATTAGGGACACTGTTGCTCCTGGGGTATCGGCGAGGACCATTCGCAACCGTCTCCATGAAGCTGGGCTACGGTCCCGCACACCGTTAGGCCGTCTTCTGCTCACGCCCCAACACCGTGCAGCCCGCCTCCAGTGGTGTCGCGACAGGCGTGAATGGAGGGACGAATGGAGACGTGTCGTCTTCAGCGATGAGAGTCGCTTCTGCCTTGGTGCCAATGACGGTCGTATGCGTGTTTGGCGCCGTGCAGGTGAGCGCCACAATCAGGACTGCATACGACCGAGGCACACAGGGCCAACACCCGGCATCATGGTGTGGGGAGCGATCTCCTACACTGGCCGTACACCACTGGTGATCGTCGAGGGGACACTGAATAGTGCACGGTACATCCAAACCGTCATCGAACCCATCGTTCTACCATTCCTAGACCGGCAAGGGAACTTGCTGTTCTAACAGGACAATGCACGTCCGCATGTATCCCGTGCCACCCAATGTGCTCTAGAAGGTGTACGTCAACTACCCTGGCCAGCAAGATCTCCAGATCTGTCCCCCATTGAGCATGTTTGGGACTGGATGAAGCGTCGTCTCACGCGGTCTGCACGTCCAGCACGAACGCTGGTCCAACTGAGGCGCCAGGTGGAAATGGGATGGCAAGCCGTTCCACAGGACTACATCCAGCATCTCTACGATCGTCTCCATGGGAGAATAGCAGCCTGCATTGCTGTGAAAGGTGGATATACACTGTACTAGTGCCGACATTGTGCATGCTCTGTTGCCTGTGTCTATGTGCCTGTGGTTCTGTCAGTGTGATCATGTGACGTATCTGACCCCAGGAATGTGTCAATAAAGTTTCCCCTTCCTGGGACAATGAATTCACGGTGTTCTTATTTCAATTTCCAGGAGTGTATTTCCATGCAGCATGTAAGGTTGCAGTATCCTTACACATATGAACGCAACGTATTCTGCACCACACAATTTATCGCTGATGCTAACACTGCGTTTCAGAAACTGCAGCAAACAAAAAGGCCAAATGTGCCACTTCTGTGTGGGCCACGCCATGCTTGGGACGTAAATGTAGCGTGAATGTACTTTCAAAGTGTTGTTATGACACTCAGTATTAGTCAGGATGTTTTCTCTTACATATGTGATAATGTAAGCTACAGTCTTCATTAACGGATATTGCTTCCGTTAAAACAGTACTTCGTCAACCCACAGTAGATCACCAAGAGGAAAAACACAGAGTCACAGTAAGAGTTGTAATTGTAAGAGTAGGTGGTACGATTACTATCTGTGTAGTCTATGTAGAAACAGTTACTAGTTGAAATTGAATCTGAAATCCAGCTGACGTTTTCACACAGACGACCTCGTTCTACAAATCTTCAGAGGGATTCACTAGTTCAGAGTCTGATACTATCTTACGTAACCAACTGAACACATTATATGTGTTAACCAAATCAGACCATCACAGTCTCGATCGTACATATTGCTTTTTAATTTTTGTTAAATACCGTTTGAGGATCGCTGCTATTTTCAGTTCTAATTACAAGAATAATCTCTTTTTAGTATTTGATAACGGTACCTATTGCAAGCACACACTAACTCAGTCAAGTACATAACGTCCACATACACCAATGTATTTAACATTTAATATAGGATTACATTTCAATAATAATTAATAGTGAAATTAAAGGCATATCTTGTTATACTACAATACAAATTTAGGGTAATACAGAACGTATTGCACTGCTTATCTCTGGCATTTTGCTTCCTATAATCAGACTTCATAAGGCTTCTGGACGAACTACATTAAGGTGCTGGTCAAATTAGTGATTTGCACATGCCTCCCGTTATCAATAATTGCACTGTCTTCGAATGAGACATGATCTGACGTCTGCCCTCCAAACAACTAGATTTATGTAATCGATTCATCCTGAACCTCTCTTGATCGAAATCCTGGGCATTTGTCGCTTGTGACTGATTTCAGTGATTTATGGTTAACACGTTATTTGAGTGTATTTGGCACTATTGAGGGTCATGTGTCGGCTTTTGCACCAAGCGTCAATCAGTCTATTATCCGCTGGTCAGTCTCCGCCTCGCAACCATTTTGTGACAACTCCCCGCCCCCCTGCCACCCTCTCCCCCGCCCACACCATCACACATCTGCATTCTTCCCGAACAGCCTAGCGAGAACAGTTGACTTGTCTGTATTTAACAACTAGTTTCGGTCCGCAGACCATGAGGTTCATAAAGACAATTATAACACCATATTAGGCGTTATAAAATCTTGGCGTCAAATAATATAATATAATATAATTCACGAATTCGTCGCTGTTGTCACATAATAACATCAGAAACTGTGACATATGGTGCACTTATTTACCTATATAGCGCTAGGACCAGAAGCATTCAACGTGAAAATTTTTTTTTATCATCAGTAAAGAAATTTTATCAGGAGCTCTAGATGGTATTTATGACGTTTTCAAATGTTTACAATGAGTCTTCCGAAAATATAACACATATCTCGTATGAAGGACATTGCAACACGAGTCCGCAGCTCGTGGTCGTGCGGTAGCGTTCTCGCTTCCCACGCCCGGGTTCCCGGGTTCGATTCCCGGCGGGTTAGTTAAGTTTAAGTAGTTCTAAGTTCTAGGGGACTGATGACCATAGATGTTAAGTCCCATAGTGCTCAGAGAGCCATTACAACACGGGACTATGTAGGATCTTTAGTATCGGTACCAACAAATACTTCGATAATATCGGAATAAAAGCATAGATACCAAAAATATAGCGAGGTATGAATTGCTTTTTTTTCACTATTTTTGAGCTTTGTTTCAACACAAGAGGACTAAATTGGAATATCAGAAGAAATATAGAAGTTATTGTGTGTTGTTAGCATGAACCATATTGAATATAAAATTAAATACTAATGTTTGTAGTAAAGGTTAAATATTTCAACAATGAACAAAATATGTGGTTTCACATAAAATTTTTTGTACACATTGATGCTACAATGCACTTTCTACAAGCTCTTCTTTAGGTCAAAGGAATCAATTATAATTTCAGTTAAATTACAGTTTTAGAACAGTTATTTGAATGTAACAATATAATCAATTACAATATTTCATAGCCTGTGTTATTCAGATTACGATGCAAAATTCCTTTACTGCGGCGACCACAGCCGGTATAAAACATTTGAAATGGTAATCAATTACTGCTGACCAATGGTTAATTAATAGACATAGTAGTGAAGTAAGACCAATTATTTTTAATAATATATGATACCATCAAAAGGTGTTCTGCAACTTTAAATAATTTTATTGAAAGAAAAACATCTGCTTACACTATGTTTCTTCCTCTTCCTGAGAGCTAAGTGGACCCAAGGTCCCCCTTGCCCCCAGGTATGGGCACCCTTACAAAGTAGCGTTTGTATTCCTCGGGGTTCAAACTATCTTCATACTGGATATCATCTAAATCAGTTCGGTGGTTGATCATGAAAACATAAGTCAGAATTACTTTCACAAGGCGTGGCCTACACCTCGATAGGAAAGGGAAGGGTAAACTGGCAGGGGTGTTAGCGAAATCCATAAGGGGGGATACTAGTACTCATGGATGTACCTAATATCAATGTCCAATGAGAAGTTCAGGCAGGCAGGTGCTAAAGAGGTGCAAAACTCACAAGATTCTCACAACAGTCAAGTAAATAATAATGTTACCATATTTAACCAAAATATTGGTGGATTAAAGAAAAAAGTAGATTCTCACAAAAGTAAAGTAAAAAATGATGTTACCATTTTTCACCAAAATATTCTGGGATGAAGAATAAAGTAGATGAGCTCCTGGTTTGTTTAGACGACATTGAATATCTGATAATGTAATAGATATACTATGCCTTTTTGAGCATCACATTGTGTCTGATATGGAAAAGGTAAGTATCAGTGGTTATAAACTAGCTGCATATATGATTAGAGAGAATAAGGTGAGAGAAGGAGTTGCCATATATGTCAAAAGTTATCACTGTGTCAAAAGCTTAGATACAAAAAAATTTTTGTCTAGAGCAACACATAGAAGCATAACTGAAGGGGGGCTCTTTTATATTTATAACAGTATATAGATCCCCTTCAGGAAACTTTAATTTATTCCTCGAAAACTTGGTTGCCTTGTTGTGCTATCTGTCAGATAGGGGAAAGCAAATTATTATTTGTGGGGACTTCAATGTTGATTAACTGAAAGAGTGTAATAGGAAGAATGACTGGAAGTCTTGCTCAATTCTTTCATTTTGACATCTGTCATCAATGTTCCTACTCGGGTAGTAAAGGACAGTAGCACCTTGATAGATAATACTTTTATAGACCAAAATAAGTTTAAAAACATAAATTCTTGTCCTGTTGAGAATGGCGTTTCTGATCATGGTGTTCAGCTAGTTGCAGTATATGACATAGCTCCATTCAGTAATCCAAAACTATCCTCCAAAGTTGTGCATTCAATTAATGACTCAACAATTAGAAATTTCAGGGAAAATCTTCAGCAGTTAGACTGAGATGAGGTGTACACAGAACCTGTTGCTAATTTAAAATATAACTTATTTCATGATACACTTGTAAGAGAATTTGAAAACTGTTTCCCCAAGAAAGTAGTTAAATATAATTATAAGAAACCATGCAAAAAACCTTGTCTTACTAAAGGAATAAAAATATCTTGTAACCACAAAAGGGAACTGTATCTAACAACAAGAAAGAGTAATGACCCAGAAACAGCCAAATATTATAAAAACTACTGTGCTGCATTAAGAAAGGTTATTAAAAAGTCTAGAAGCATGTGCATCAGGTCTGAGATTAATACCTCTGATAATAAAATCAAAACAGTTTGGAATATTATTACAAGGGAGACAGGGAAACCAAGAGTACAGGATGACGGCATTACCATCAAAGTGAATGGAAACATGACAAACAACAAGCTGGAAGTCGAAAACATTTTGAATAATCATTTTTTGAATGTTGTAGAGAAAATAGGATCTAAATGTTCATTAGAAGAAGCAAGGCAGTTAATGGAAGGGGCCTTACCCACACAATTTGATGCAATTGAAATTCTACCAACCTCTCCTTCTGAAATTAGGAAGATAATAAACTCTCTCAAGAATAAAAGCTCACATGAAATTGATAGCATTTCCAGCAGGATGATAAAAGCTTGTTCACAACAGATAAGTGGGATTCTTAGCCACACATGTAATAGCTCTCTGAAGCAGGGTATTTTCCCAGATAGACTGAAGTATGTTATTGTTAAACCACTGCATAAAGTGGGGGATACGTCTGATGTCAACATCTACCGCCCCGTCTCTCTTCTGACTGCCTTATCCAAAATTCTAGAAAAACTAATGTATTGTACAGTAGCTTCACACCTTTGTAAAAATGAAGTTTTAACAAAATGTCACTTTGGTTTCCAGAAAGGTTTTTCAACGGAAAATGCTATATATACTTTCACTAATGAAATATTAAATGCTGTGAGTAACCGGAAGTCACCTGTTGGGATTTTTTGTGAACTCTCAAAAGCTTTTGATTGTGTAGATCATGAAATACTTCTAGTTAAGCTCAAGTACTGTGGTTTGAATCGGACAGCGCTCAAATGATTTAAATCATACCTAACTAGAAGAGTGCAGAAAGTTGAAATAAGCAGTGCACATAATATGCAAAAAACTGGTGATTTCTCAAACTGAGGAACAATCAAGAATGGGGTGCCACAAGGTTCGGTCTTGGGTCCTCTGCTGTTCTTAATATATATTAATGATTTGCCATTCAATATTCACAGAGATACAAAACTCGTACTTTTTGCCGATGATACAAGTATAGCTATCACACCCAACAGACAAGAATTAACTGATGAAATTGTAAATGATGTTTTTCAGAAAATCATTAAGTGGTTCTCTGCAAATGGGCTCTCATTAAACTTTGACAAAACACAGTATATACAGTTCCACACAGTAAATGGAATGACACCATCAATAAATATAGACTTCGATCATAAATCGGTAGCTAAGGTAGAATATTCAAAATTTCTAGGTGTATGCATTGATGAGAGGTTGAACTGGAAAAAAACGCACTGATCTGTTGAAACGTTTGAGTTCAGCTACTTATGCTGTTAGGGTTATTGCAAATTTTGGCGATATACATCTCAGTAAATTAGCTTACCACGCCTATTTTCAATCTCTCCTTTCGTATGGCATCATATTCTGGGGTAACTCATTGAGTAAAAGAGTGTAATGAGTATAATTGCTGGAGCTCATCCAAGATCATCCTACAGACACTTATTTAAAGGGCTAGGGTCTTCACTGTAGCCTCACAATATATATATTCATTTATGAAATTTGTTATTAACAATCTGAACGAATTCAAAAGTAATAGCAGTGTACATGGCTACAACACTAGGAGAAAGGATGATCTTCACTACTCAATGTTAAATTTACCTTTGTCTCAGAAGAGGGTAAATCATGCTGCCACAAAAGTTTTTGGTCACTTACCTAATAGCATCAAAAGTCTGACAGATAGCCGTATAGCATTTAAAAGGAAATTAAAAGAATTTCTGAATGGCAACTCCTTCTATTCATTAGATGACTTTCTGTATATAGTAAGTGGGTAATTTCCCCACCCCCACCAAAAAAAAATTAAAAATATTAAGTGTCATGCAAGGTTTTGTCTAATGTAATATCTTGTTTAGGCACCTTTTATTAACCTGACACGTTCCACATCATTACAAAGTGTCGTATTCATGATCTATGGAACAAGTACTAATCTAATCTAATCTAATATTAGTATGCAAGTATCCATGTACACAGAGATATTATCACTCAACATTCTCGTGATGCACACCATAAGATGCTTAGTACACACCATAAGATGCAGAGTAGGTGTGATACGTTTGTATTTGAAGGAACACTGTCATTTTAAAATAGCTTTTGTTGTTTGTGCTTTCACAGCTTTGATAAATTGTAGAAATGACGTATTTTAACATGTGAAGCAGCTGAATAATTTATTTTTAATTGTACAACTAGTTACAGCCAGAGTACATTTCCCAGTACCTGTTGTACAGCATTATGGATATGGAACAAGTTTCATGCAAAAAGGATGTTTGAAATTTGTGGTAAGATATACACAATACTAGCAGTTTTTGTAAATAGTGGGTGTCACATAATTTTTATTATGCAAAGATACGTAGATGCAGGGAGCATCCATTACACAACTATCCAAAGAATATATAAAATGAAGTGGCATAGAATTGCTACTATCACCAATATTATCTTTGTAATATACTATCACGAAAATTTTCCATACATTTTTATTTTTCAGTTCGAGTAGCACATTTTAAAATAGCAATCGATGTAGCAATTCATTACACTCCAAATCATGGATTGCTCAGTATGATGGGGTACTACCCGAGTCATGGCCACTAGTGTACCTAGAAGGTTCAATAGCAGAGCACATGCATAGCGTTACAGCAAACTGCCGCAGCTACCGCGAATTCAGAGAGGCTTTCCTAAAAAGTGCTGGTCACAGGACACCCATGGAAGGATCAAAACAGGAGATTATGTTACGGAATAGTTACGAAGCAATGGGGTACCGCAATCCGGTAAAGTTTTTAGAGACGCTTGTCAACAAAAACCGATACCTGGACCAACTGTGTAGTAATGGTGAGATAATGCAACACTGCTACATGAAACTGCCACACTTTTTGGATGATTTGTTATTATAATTAGAGGATAAGATCTCCTGTAATACTTGATCAATGAATTTGGCGTTTGTAGTTTTCTGTAGATAATTTACTGCAAATTTGAGAGGTACTGGTATCATCTCATGTTTCACAGAAAGAAATTTATTTCGTGGATAGGAAAGTGCCGTATTCTCACCCGACACCTCTTGTGTTTATGATAAAAGTGCTCAGTTTAACACTTGAGCGTTGCTGTATTAGTAGCTTGTCACACCACAGCAAATGTATGTGTTGAATCAATGTGAATCTTGCATTTTTTGTTCAAAAATAATTGCACAAGCGTTAGAGACACAATTGCGATCCGATATTGGTTCTTGGCGAGATATCGATCGAGCCACTGATACCGATGGGGGTATCTTGTCAGATGGACTTGGGTTTTTCACTCCAGAGGCGTGTTTGGATATGGTTTTTCTTCTCGCTGTGGTTCGATTAGGGTATGTCGATTAGGACCAGATAAAAAACGGAAGATAGTCACAAATCCTTATGCACTACAAATTATAAAAATCTGGTATTTAATGTTTGTATGACAGCTGTTATTTGATCATATCAGTATGTAGATTTTTGAGAAACATTGGCCAGTTTCAGAGGGAAAGGTCAATTCCTGTCGATATCTGATTTACCCTAACAGCACAGTAAGAAGTGTAAGATGGTAGTGAGTTATATCGGCCCAGATTCTGCTCGAGACATCTGGATCAGCGCCACCATACAGTACGTTGGCATCATGAGCAGTATAAAGTCCAGTTTAGCGTAAACCAGAAAAGTTAGATGTAGCTAGACTTGGTAATGGATAGAATAAAATTAGAAGTAAGTGTTGGATGATGTGAGAGTGCTTGAAGTATATGTGTGCTGGCTTACCCCATTAGGGTGCATGAGTGGTGTTGGGAAACTAACAAAACACTGACATACACTAGAGTAACACATCTTCACCACTAGAAAATGATTAGTTTACGTGTTTTAGATAAACGATTAATTATCGGTGATAGTGCGATTTTTTTCTGAAGATCTTTTGCAGTAGCACTGACTAAATGAAAAAAAAGCTGCAAGGCACTTTTTTACGTTAATCATATTGTGAAATTCAGCTACAAGCAATTCATGTTTTTGTTTTGATTTTCTATGTATTTGTTTTTGGAAGTATTCATATAAAAACACATCACTAAAATATGCACTAAGGATTCTGCAGAGGACTCTGGCATTCAAACGACAAGCGAGAAGCAGACCATGGCTGGACGTGGCTGGGCAGACATTACATATCGCAATATGACTGGCAGGGATTGTGCGTTGTAGCACAACTGAGGCACAACTGCCAACATGGCATCACAGCAGGATGATCACCCCAGACGAGCGGCCACCGACGTGACATCACCATGTGACCACACCGGCAGCTTTCAGCTACAGGCGACCCGTCCACTCCCCCCCCCCCCCCCCTGCTTGAATGAGGTCAAGACAGGGTGAAGTGTTTTTTGCTTTTTATTGGTAAAGCTGTCATTATTGAAGACTCAGTAAAAGTGTCATAATTTCTTCAGGTACATGTCACACTAAACTGTTTTTTGAAATGTGTCCCTGCCCATCCAGAAATTGTTGGGTAACAGGGAGGTAGTGACAGATGGCACTCCACTCTCTTGCTTTAATAACATTGTCAGTCAGATTAACATTCATATTTTAGGTCATGATTTCAGTGTTCCACTGTACTACATTTGGTTTGTATGGTTTATGACATTTTTATATGAGGAAATTGTGGGCAGAATGATATTATAACTGCATGTCTAACCTGTAGAGAACTTGTACCCGAGGGGCTATAGTGGAGACGATGGAGAAGAGGGAGAGAGATGAATCGGGGCCATAAATGCTTAGTGCAGCGACCCGGCTGTGTCAGTGATTCTGGGAAGCCTGGGCCAGACGGCAGTCTGTTGTGAAGCAGCCAGTTTGAGGAAAGTGGGTGGAGGAATCTATTTAAAAGAGGCTACCGTAAATTGAGCTTTAGCGCTAACGGTGGTAAGGTCATAAAGCCCAATGCATTTTGATGTTGGAGGCTGGAACGATACGGATAGAGCAGCTTGTATATGTGTTTAGTGGACAGAAACTCCTCCTGATGCCAGGAAGTCACCAGGTTCCTGTAGCGAGCGGCAAAAACATATATTTCATGGGCACAACTGCCTGGGAAGTTTAATAGCCTTGTTTCAGAAATTGCAAATGGTCAGCCTGGAAAGATTAGATCTCTATGTAAGTGAGAGACTGTGGTTTCATCTAGGTAGCTGTTTCTGGCAAAACATTGCCATGCTTATTGTGAGAACGACGCCTCCCTAGTCTAAAATCTTCTTCCTTCAGACAAGAGAGATTTGGGGTCGCTGATTGGGTCCTCTCAGGATACACATGGTTGAGGCTTGCTCCCCCAGCATGGGAACCGTGTTGCTCTGTCTGCATTGACTACTAGGCGGACAGTGGCTGCTTGGTTTGTACAATGTGGAGGCAGTTTCGTGTTTGCTAATTCGGCTCCTTTAGCAAGGCTTGCTGGAAAGTGGTTGTGTTTCTTTGCTTTTTAGTCTTCTGATCCTCCCCTGGTGGAGAACTGCAGGTCTTTCCATAGTGGCTGACACTTGTTATCTTTATCTTGTGGTGGACTAAGAGCCAGTGGCAGTTTCCAGCTGCACTGACAGTGGAACTACATATTATCTCAGACAAACCATGTGTCACAAGGGCGAACTTACTCAGTGTGACGTTTCACTATCCCAGAACGCACTGTCAAGCCTGTGAGTCAACTTGGTCTGGCTAGACCAGCGATCAGGTGCACCTCACACTGAATCTGCCGGGATTTCAAGGCTCTGACAGGGGAGTTTCCCGCGTTCTGATAATCAGGACGCCCGACCACGTAGTTTGCAAATTTTTGTGGGTGCGTCGGAACATTTATAGCTGCCACAGCGCACTGCTCTTCTCTGCTGCGGACTGAATCAAGGGGAAAGGGTAAAATACTGCTGCACTGCCGTAGGGTTGTTAAATGATATTCACAGCTCTCTGTTTCAAGGCTGAAGCATAGTTTGTAGCATACTTAGTCATAGTTGATTCCTTTTGAATAAAGTTGGGCCTTACAGTGGATTCAGATTGCACTGTGAGAGGGATTCATGCAGGGGAGAATTTGTATAGCATCTACCCCAACGAATGATTTGCCAATCAAATACCATTCCTTTTCTGATTTGTGTTTGTCATTTTTATGTGAGCTTTATCAGCTAGTTGTAGCTACAAAAAAATTAATACGACTTGTCATTAATTTGTAAACTGAAATGCGCCACTGTTTTCGTTCATACTTCCTGAACTATTCACTGTTTTTATATTGTGGTAGTACATTGGCACACGTGCAATTTAAGGTTCAATCATATTAAATTAATTAATTTGATTATTAATTTGAGTTCTCAAAGTGACGAGAGGCATAGGCAAGAAAATTGTCGTGAGTAAATTCACTAATTCACAGATAGAAATTAAGGGTGTAGCTCACGATTTGAAGGTTACTGAGAAAATAATACTTTTCTTTATGTAAAAATAATAACATTTAGCAACACTCGGACATATATTTATGATTAAAGCAAGCGATGGCTTGCAAACCAAAAACATGCTAGATATGCATAGCTGCACTAAACCGGACGGTGAACAAATTTTCCTCAGCCCAGTAACTTTCAGGCGCATCTGCTGTTTATTATATTGATCGAAGGGCCGCAGTGCTGAAGAAAATAGCCACGGATTCGGGAGAAGCAGGACCAAAATCACTGTCTGGCAGTCTTGATTTAGATGTATTGCTTTAAGAAAAAGATAAGCGTTGTTCATTTGACACGGGCACGCCTAAGTTCCTCAACCTTGCCGATCTTCTGTTCCATGTCTAATAACATTGTCGTCGGCGAAACGTCTTCCTTGCTTACTTTCTGTAGTATATTTAAGTCTCAGATGAACTTTAGTATCCTCTCAGCGCAAACCAGTATTTACTGACCGATTGAAGTTGAGCAATACCGAAAGTCTTCTGATATTTCTCAATGGAATGATAAGCAAATTCGTCCCCTGCAAGTCGATTTCGAATATGCACAGCATCTTCTTGCATATTATGAGCATTACAGTTCAACTTATGGATGTGTTTCTGGTGGCCAATCCTGGCACAAAACATGCGTCCACATACATCGCACTGAATGGTTGGAGGAGGGCGGTATTGTAACTTATGGAGCGTTTTTGTTTGTCGCTTGGCCTCATCGTGTCTGCAGCGATCTCCTTCAAACAGGCTGACAGCGGAGAATGTAGTGTTCCTCCACAGTAAGCGGTTTACAGCACTTTCTTGCCACGTTTGTATGTTTATACCAGTCGTCTTCACAATGTGATTTTATCTTGTCCTTAAAGCGCTTGAGAGAGTCTCCATGCGGTCTGCTGCCGGAGCAGTGTTCACTATAAAGAATTTGACAGGGGAGTCTTGTATAGTTCATGCGATGAACATGGCCTAACCGTCTCAGTCGATGAGTGATGGTGGTTGCCTCAGTGCGGCTTAGATGCACTTTCTGGAGAACCACAGTGTGGGTCACATGGTCCTCCCACTTAATGTTCAAGATGTATCTGACTTTTTGTTGGTGGCAGCGTTCAACTGTCTTGATATCACGGCGAGAGAGTGTCCAAGTTTCACAGTCATAGAGGAGCGTAGAAATAACAACGGCTCTGTACTCTATGGGTTTGGTGTGCTGCTTTAGGTCTTTATTCCTGAAGAATCCGTGTATTAACCGTCCAAATGCTGCATGGGCAGTCCCAATTCTTTTATCAACATCTTGTCCGCAGGTACACCGTTTAGATAAGATGCTTCTGAGATATAAAACGTGCCCAACCTGCTCCAGTGCTGTGTCTAGGACGAAGATATTGAACTCAGGGAGAGTTAATCCTGGGGCAGGTTGTGTGAGTACCTTCGTTTTTCCTGCATTGTTGGAAAGACCACAGCGATCACATGCAGTTTTAAAGCAGGTGACTGACAGTTGTAACTCTGCTGGTGATAGAGAAGGAGATGCAGTATCATCGGCACACTGTACTTCCGTCTCCCAGGTAATCTGGGTACATCTTTGGAGACGAAGTCTTTTTTATTAATTTTTTTATTTACATGTCAAGTTCCGTAGGAACAAATTGAGGAGCAAATCTCCAAGGCCATGGAACATATCAGTACATGAAATTACAACATAAAAGTAATAACAGATAAAAATAAAATGTTTATGAACCCAAAAAAGTTAAGCCGTAAGTTTAAGTAAATGCAATCAACAATATAACATAAGAATCAGCTTAATTTTTCAAGGAATTTCTCAGCAGAATAGAAGGAGTCACCCACGAGGAAACTCTTCAGTTTCGATTTGAAAGCGTGTGGATTACTGCTAAGATTTTTGAATTCTTGTTGTAGCTTACTGAAAATGAATGCAGCAGTATGCTGCACACCTTTCTGCACAAGAGTTAAGGAAGTCCGATTCAAATGCAGGTTTAATTTCTGCCGAGTATTAAATGAGTGAAAGCTGCTTATTCTTGGGAATAAGCTAATATTGCTGACAAGAAACGACAGTGAAGAATATATATATTGAGAGGCCAATGTCAAAATACCCAGACTAGTGAACCTCGACAAGAGGTTCGCGAACTTACAACACTTATTGCCCAAACTGCCCGTTTCTGAGCCACAACTATACTTTCAGAATGGGAAATGTTAACCCAAAATATAATACCATACAACATAAGCGAATGAAAATAAGCAAAGTAGGCTGATTTTCGTGTCGAACGACCACTTACTTCACATACTGCTCGAATATTAAAGATGGCAGTATTAAGTCTTTGAACAAGATCTTGAACCTGGGCTTTCCACAACAGTTTAATATCTATCTGAACACCTAGAAATTTGAACTGTTCAGTTTCACTAATCATATGCCCATTCTGTGAAATTAAGACGTCGGGTTTTGTTGACTTGTGTGTTAGAAACTGTAAAAACTGAGTCTTACTGTGATTAAGCGTTAGTTTATTTTCTACAGGCCTTGAACTACTGTCATGAACTGCACTATTTGAAACCGAGCCAATGTTGCACACAACATCCTTTACTGGCAACACAGAAATATTTTGGAGTTACCCACAATACTAGAGGGCATATCATTTATATAAACAAGGAACAGGAGTGGCCCCAAAAGTGATCCCTAGGGCACCCCACACTTAACCCTACCTCACTCAGACCCCACATCACAGCCATTCTCAGCACTGTGAATTATGACCTTTTGCTGTCTGTTGTTAAAGTAAAAGGGGTGAACCAATTGGGAGCTACTCTCCGAATTTCATAATGGTCCAACTTCTGGAGCAATATTTAGTGATCAACACAATCAAATGCCTTAGTTAAAGCAAAAAAATATGCCTAGCGTTCGAAATCTTTTGTTTAGCCCATCCAGTACCTCACAGAGAAGAGAGAGCATAGCATTTACAACTGTTAAACGACTTCTAAAGCCGAACTGTATATTCGACAGCAAATTATGTGATATAAAATGATTAATTATCCTTACATGTACAACCTTTTCAATAATTTTAGCAAACACTGATGGCATAGAAATAGGTCTAGAATTGTCTACATTCTCCCTTTTTATAAAGCGGCTTTACTACTACTTTAATTGTTCAGGAAACTGACCATTCCTAAAGGAAAAATTGCAAATATGATTAAGTACAGGGCTAACACGTGCAGCACAGTAGTTTAATATTCTGCTAGGCACTCCATTATATCCATGAGAGTCTTCATTGATTTAATTATTGACTCAATCTCCCCCTTGTCTGTACCACAGAGGAGTATTTTAGACATAAATCTCGGAAAGGCATTTGCCAAGAGAGTTGTATGATTCCATGCAGAAAATAAATTTTTATTTAATTCACCAGTAATGCTCACAAAATGATTGTTAAATGCTGTACATATATCTGATTTAACAGTAAGAGAAATACAGTAAGTAGCGTGAATAAAAGGTCGCTATGTGTAAGAACCGTGAAGCGCACTTTGAATGTATCCTAATAGCTAAAAGAGCGACGCGCACTTTGAATAAGAAAATCCTATTGAAATCAACATAAAAGATTGGGTCGCCACCAACTCTAACCACACGATAAATAAGAGGTTGCGCTGAGTCGGAAAATTACTTAATTTATTCTTAAGGAAAACTCACAAAAGAACATTCATTGTAAAGTCACTGATAAAGAATGGGATGTATTTATTAATATGATCCATGCATTGTTCATGTGAATGAAATATTCACGGAGACGTGACATCGGTACACTGGATAAGATTGGAGGCAAAATTATTTATTCCTTAAAACATTGATGTAATGCATCTATAGAACTTCTGTTGCCTGGTAATGAAGCACAATTGCTTGTGGAACGCTATACGTTTCACAACAGACTCGTGTGCCCACGTGGCTCGCGGAGACACAATTTCTACGTACCGTGGCCAAATTTTAGTAACATCAAACCAAGCAGTCGCGAACAATTAACATTTTACAGAGGACACATTTGAATAGACAAATGATAATGGCAGATGGACAACAAACTCTAATATTAACCCATGTGAATTGTTTCTACCGGACGTAAAGCAAAGAGACAAAGAAAATTCTCAAAGAAGCAAAAATTACCAAAATTCGGAAAAGATTAGAATGCACACACACGCAGTTGCGGGCACACAAACATTCACACTGAACCGAGGACACTTCAACATATACAACACCTTTGTGCTACGTTCTTCTTACGGATCAAAGTAAATTCTGCATAAGGAATCAAACTGAAAGTCCGCAAAAGGCTTGCATTCCTTGCTGCGACCCAGCAAATCAATCTTTATAAGATGAATCGCGAGACCAAAAGATAAAAGCTTCGCTTCTGCTGCGAGACAACGCGCCATGCGGTTAAGTCAACACCCTTCTGCGAAGAGACTTCGGCTGTAAACCCTCCGCGAGCTGGGAGCAGACTGACCGTCTCAAACATTCCAGCGTCTCAAACGCGACCCCGTGGCCAGGAAAACCCAGAGATGAGGCTTCCGCCACCAACCTAACACCGGTAACATTTACACGGGGGGAGCAAACCTCTTCGCCTACCTGAAAACCACAAGGGTTGGCCATTCTGTACGACTACGGCTGCAGACTAAACCACACACATTCATTTACTCACGTATGCCAGAGAGTTCTGTATCATTGAAAGCAAATAAAATGATAATTAAATGGGACCACAGGACCCTTTCATCACCCCAAACGTCCTGGAGAAGCCTGTGCCGTGAATTTGCTAGTCATGCTAGGAGATTTCGCGAACAGTCTTCGAAACAAACATAACTTAAGAAAAAATTATCCCAACAGGCAAACAGCAGCTCAAAAGAAGGGCCTAATCTACAATATTTAAATGAGTTTTGAATGACTTTAGCCAGTAGTTGTGACCTCGTGTGGTCCGCAAAGCAAACAGTTTAAGATAAATGAAATGTATGACATTGGAAGTCGACATCATACCACCCAACTTGTTGCAATAACAAACATGAGATATCATCTTAAAAATTGCTTTAAACAGTTATTAAAAGTGAGTATTATAAGGTGATCATTGTGTCCTGATCATCATGCTCAGTGGAAGGGCCAAATTACAAGCATTTCAAATAAAATTTCAAAGAGAAAACATGAAATGTATGTGACAGAACAGACATGTGTCGGTCATTAAAGTAACATTGGAAATTGTTTAACGATATTAAATACAAAGTCTTAATTAACACAGAAACATACATAAAAGGTACACAAAATATATAGGTTTTAAAAAAACGCAATATTACAACATTAAAGTCGTGAGTGCACGGTTATTACGATATCCAACAAAACATCATAATTAACACAGAAACATACATAAAAGGTACACAAATATACAGGTCTACAAAAAAAAAAAAACACAATACTACAAGGTTAAACTCGTGAGTGCACGGCTAGACAAGTTAATATTACGTCGGTGGTTTGTAAGGATGAGGTCGCAACTTTCGTTCGCACTTTATCATCATAGCTAGTTTCACGCCGTAACACAGTAAAGACATACGCGCCTCAATAGATTATCTGAAGACAATCACACATCCATATTATGTGGCGAACAACACACACAAAAAAAAAAAAAACACTTGCACTTTACTGGCCGTGCGGTGACGTAGCCCCCGAATCCACTAGAGCGCACGCCGTCGTCCCACAGAAAGAAGGACCTCATTGGTGGAGCGCCTCCCGCCAGCATAGCTGTCAGCACGCATCACTGTCCATGCGCCACGACTACTAGACGGAAGTACTTCGTCGTGGCCGGTGTCAATTCTTCCGTTAGGACACCTTAGCGCACCGTGGTCGTTTGAGGGCAAAAAATGGCTCTTCTGTTAGCGCCGCCCTCGACAAGCAAGGACCGTCGACCACGACTACATTTCATCTGAACGTCAGGGTACGTCACTTCAGACTTCATACCATCGTCATCATCGTTTGCGAACAGCTCAGTTGGTAGAGCCATGCAATGTTCGTCAGGACATTCCGTGATTTCCCTAAATCGCTTCAGGTAAATGCCGGGATGGCTCCTCTGAAAGGGCACGGCCGATTTCCTTCCCCATCCTTCCATAATCTGAGCTGGTGCTCCGTCTCTAAAGACCTCGTTGTCGACGGGACGTTAAACGCTAATCTCCTCCTCCTCCAGGACATTACCGCGCGAGGAAGGCACTAATAAGCTCTTATTCGTGCCTTCCCTCAGAAAGCGGGGAACGTCCACTTCAGGTGCTGTTTGGTAGTGGTCAGGTGCAAAGCTCTGTACTTGTCACAAGGGCACGCCCCGTACCGTGAAACTCAACGAAACCATCTTCCTGAGATGGTAACGTCTCACTAGACCAGTAGCCGTGCCGTCGTCAGACCGTGTTAATGTTTTTTGGTTGTGCCTCGGGCACTGCCTAAATCTCGCTTGTGTGTGCGCGAGCGCCGCTCTTCTGCGCCACGCTAACACAGCTCCGCTCGCCGGATCAGCGACCAGGGCGATGCCCTGCCGCGCCACGCCGTCTGCGCCGGCCGACACTCCGGAGTTGGGGGGAAACCAGCATCTGCCCCCCTCTGGCGCGGAAACAGCCGTGAGCTCTCGCCACACCACTGGCTCGCTGTTGATAGCAAGGCTCCGCAACACCTGCCGTTGCAACAGGTCCCGTACTCTCTGACGCGCAGGCTCACTAGGCGGCCAGGCGATGTTGCGCCCACTTAATAGCTGCACTCACAGACACTTTCACATAATATGATGCACATACACTATTGGCCATCCATTAAAATTGCCACACCAAGAAGAAATGCAGATGATGAACGAGTATTCATCGGACAAATATATTATACCAGAACTGACATGTGATTACATTTTCACGCAATTTGGGTGCATATATCCTGAGAAATCAGTACCCACAACAACCACCTCTGGCCGTAATAAGGGCCTTGATACGCCTGGGCATTGAGTCAAACAGAGCTTGGATGGCGTGTACAGGTACAGCTGCCCATGCAGCTTCAACACGATACCACAGTTCATCAATAGTAGTGACTGGCGTATTGTGACGAGCCAGTTGCTCGGTTACCATTGACCAGACGTTTTCAATTGGTGAGAGAGCTGGAGAATGTGCTGGCCAGGGCAGCAGTCGAACATTTTCTGTATCCAGAAAGGCCCGTACAGGACCTGCAACATGCGGTCGTGCATTTTCCTGCTGAAATGTAGGGTTTCGCAGGGATCGAATGAAGGGTAGAGCCACCGGTAGTAACACACCTGAAATGTAACGCCCACTGTTCAAAGTGCCGTCAATGCGAACAAGAGGTGACCGAGAAGTGTAAACAATGGCATCCCATACCATCACGCCGGGTGATACGCCAGTTCGCGATGACGAATACACGTTTCCACTCTGCGTTCACCGAGATGTCGCCAAACACGGATGCGACCATCATGATGCTGTAAACAGAACCTGGATTCATCCGAAAAAATTACGTTTTGCCATTCCAGCACCCAGGTTCGTCGTTGAGTACACCATCGCAGGCGCTCCTGTCTGTGATGCAGCGTCAAGGGTAACCGCAGCCATGGTCTCCGAGCTGACACTCCATGCTGCTGCAAACGTCGTAGAACTGTTCGTGCAGATTGTTGTTGTCTTGCAAACGTCCCCATCTGTTGACTCAGGGATCGAGACGTGGCTGTACGATCCGTTACAGCCATGTGGATAAGATGCCTGTCATCTTGACTGCTATTGATACGAGGCCGTTGGGATCCAGCACAGCGTTACGTATTACCCTCCTGAACCCACCGATTCCATATTCTGCTAACAGTCATTGGATCTCCACCAACGAGAGCAGAAATGTCGCAATACGATAAACCGCAATCGCGATAGGCTACAATCCGAACTTTACCAACGTCGGAAACGTGATGGTACGCATTTCTCCTCCTTAGACGAGGCATCACAACAACGTTTCACCAGGCAACGGCGGTCAACTACTGTTTGTGTATGAGAAATCGGTTGGAAACTTTCCTCATGTCAGTACGTTGTGGGTGTCGCCACCGGCGCCAACCTCGTGTGAATGCTCTGAAAAGCTAATCATTTGCATATCACAGCATCTTCTTCCTGTCGGTTAAATTTCGCGTCTGTAGCACGTCATCTTCGTGGTGTAGCAATTTTAATGGCCAGTAGTGTAACTGTACGTCTTTTTCTTCTTCGTTAATGCTGCCACAAATGGTATCAACTCGTCTGGGCCACTTTTATTTGCCCCACCTTTTACATAACGGGCATTCCAATGAAATAGAGACAAATAGTGGAGAGATCGGAACTGTATAAGAGCTTCCCAGCGACACTGCAGAACGTTTGGACTACGCTACAGAAGTTTCGCTGAGAAGTCCTTACACACCCTTCATACAGTCTCGATCTCTCCCCCTCCATGCACTTTTCTGTCCGAGGCAGATCGACGGCCACGAGAGTCTTTCTTCAGAGCTCAAAACAATATCGAAATCGCATAGGGAGAGATGGGGAATATACGGAGGGCTCCCCGGTGAAATTTCAGTTTGATTCGACTACACTGCAGAAGTTTCGTTGGGAAGTCCTTACACATCCTCCGAACAGTTTCGATTTCTCCCCATCTAAATTCCATATTTTTGACGCCCTGAAGAAAGACATTCGTGGCAATCGCGAATGTTTTTCTATTAAGGCATTGACGGTCTTGTCTCACAGTGGGATGAATGTATTGTATTAACTGGCAATGTCGATGTTGTTGTGGTCTTCACTCCAGAAACTGGTTTGATGCAGCTCTCCATGCTACTCTATCCTGTGCAAGCTTCTTCATCTCCCAGTACTTACTGCAACCTACATCCTTCTGAATCTGTTTAGTGTACTCACGCCTTGGTCTCCCTCCACGATTTTTATCCTCCTCATACCCCTCCAATACTAAAGTGATGATTTCTTGATGCCTCAGAACGTGTCCCACCACCCGATCCCTTCTTCTAGTCAAGCTTTGCCACAAATTCCTCTTCTCTCCAAATTTGTTCAGTACCACCTCGTTAGTTACGTGATCTACCCATCTAATCTCCAACATTCTTCTGTAGCACCACATTTCGAAACCTTCTATTCTCTTCTTGTCTACACTATTTATCGTCCATGTTTTACTTCCATACATGGCTAAACTCCATACAAATACTTTCAGAAAAGACTTCCTGACACTTAAATCTATACTCGATGTTAACAAATTTCTCTTCTTCATTCTCTATACTTCGACCATCATCAGTTTTTTGCTCCACAAATAGCAAAACTCCTCTACTACTTTAAGTGTCTCATTTCCTAATCTAATTCCATCAGCATCACCTGATTTAATTCGACTACATTCCATTATCCTCGTTTTGCTTTTGTTGATGTTCATCTTATATCCTCCTTTCAAGACACTGTCCATTCCGTTCAACTGATCTTACAGGTCTTTTGCTGTCTCTGACAGAATTATGATGTCGTCGCAAACCTCAAAGTTTTTATTTCTTCTCCATGGATTTTAATTCCTTTTCCAAATTTTTCTTTTGTTTCCTTTACTGCTTACTCAATATACAGATTGAATAGCATCGGAGATAGGCTACAATCATGTCTCACTCCTTTCCCAACCACTGCGTGCCTTTCATGTCCCTCGACCCTTATAAATGCAGCCTGATTTCTGGACAAATTGTAAATAGCCTTTCGCTCCGTGCATAAGAGTCCTGCCACCTTCAGAATTTGAAAGAGAGTATTCCAGTAATATTGTCAAATGTTACGGCGATTACTTTTGAAATATTAAACAGTATACTTATTTTTTTCCATCTGTCTAGTTTTCATTTGACTCCCCTTACAGAAAAAATGATGCATTAATTCAAAATCGCAAACTCTATCCAAACATATTTTCACTTTTAAAACGTTACTGTAAACGACAGGTTTTACAACGTTTTTCCTTCAGCCCATATCTAAGTGTTGCAGATCACGCTTGTATAAATTTCTTAGCTTTTGATTTACGGCTTACTCGAATAATTGAAATCCGATAAAATATGTAATAAAACTGTGGATATAAATTTAATACAAAATCTACAAACATGTTCATCCCTTAAGTGTTGAATCCAGAGAGGGCTGTCATTTCTTCACGCTACACAGTTTGAACTTAGTATTAACAGATAATTTTAATAAAAAATTAACTGACCTCTGAAAGAGACAGTTGACTTCGGCCACCGTTATCCCACCTGTATTTGTGTTAACTGTAACTGAAAACTGAAAAGTTTTTTGGTCAATGCGACGATTGTGTGACCATCGTTAACAACAACCAAAACATTAATTCAAGTGATCGGGTTACACTATCTCGCCCAGTCGGAGACACAGCGCGTCACCCACTACAGTAGCTGGAACAAATTGTGTTGAGCCTCGAATTAAGTAAAACGTCTTAATAGTTCACGTGTTAATATCACTTTTAACACCCTGTACCGTACATCAATCAGTTAAACAACTGCCAACAATAATAACCTAGAAGTTGATATTCTCGATGTAGCGTAACAACTTAAAACACTTGGTAGAGGCAAGGCTTCTGGTCCAGATTGTATACCAGTCGGCTTCCTTTCAGAGTATGCTGATACAATAGATCCGTACTTAGCAATTATACACAATCGTTCGCTCGTAGAATGATACATACCCGAATGCTGGGAAGATGCACAAGTCACACCAAAAACAAGAAACGAAATAGGAGTAATCCACAGGATTACAGACCGTTGGATTACAGACCGATATCACTAACGTCGATTTGCAGTAGGATTTTAGAACATACTCTGTTTTCTAACATTACGATTTACCTCGAAGAAAACGATTTATTGAGAAGCAGCCAACACGTGTTCCGAAAATATCGTTCTTGTGAAACACAACTATCTCTCTATTCTCACGCAATAATGAGTGGTATTGACAGGGGATGTCAAATTGATTCCACATTTTCTGGATTTTCAGAAGGCTTATAACACCGTACCTCGCAAACGATGTCTATGTGTGCCTAAGGACTATCGTCTCAGTTGTGCGACTAGATTCCTGATTTCCTGTCAGTAAGGTCACAGTTTGTGATAATTGACGGAAAGTGATCGAGTAAAACAGAAGTAATATCTGCCGTTCCCCAAGGAAGTATTACAGGCCCTCTGTTGCTCTTGATCTACATAAACGATAATTGTTTGCAGATATTGCTGTCCACAACGGCCGGCCGGCAGGTGACTCTTAAATCATGAAAAGTATGAAGTCATCAACAAGATTCCACCGAATTTCAGCTACACGATAAATCGCAGAAATATAAAGACTGTAAACTCCACTTAACACTTAGTGATTACAATTACGAATAACTTAAATTGAAACGATGACATAGACAATGTCGTGGGGAAAGCAAACCAAGGACTGCGATTTATTGGCAGAATACTTAGAAAATGTAACAGGTCTGCTAAAGAGACTGCTTACTCTACACCTGTCCGCCCTCTTGTGGAATACCGCTTTGCGGTGTGGGATCTGCATCAGATAGGATTGTCAAAGGATTTCGAAAAAGAAGAGGAGGTCGTTTTGTCCTATCATGAAATAAGGAAGATAGTACCACGGATATGATACACGACTTGGGATGGCAATCATTAAAACTAAGGCGTTTTTCGCTGCGGCAGGACCTTCTCATAAAATTTCAATCACCAACTTTGTCCTCAGAGAGTAAAAATATTTTGTTGGACCTCATCTACTTAAGGAGAAATGATCATTATAATAAAATAAAAGAAATCAGAGGTGGAATCGAAAGATTTAAGCGTTCGTTTTTTTACCGCGCGCTGTTCGAGTTAGACCGGTAAAGAAGTAGCTTAAAAGTGCTTCGATGAACCCTCTGCCAGGCACTTAATTGTGAATTAGCATTATGATGGAGATGTAGACTGCTCCCGTTCACGAACTCTACAGAATCGTCACCGTAATGTTCAGTTTGATGGTGACCTTATAGAAAACTGTGGTTAATTGCAGTAGCGAAATACGTTGTTTCCAATACAAGTAAAACTTCAAGCAGTCGTTCACAAACAGTGCGGTCTACTTAGTTTCAGATACTCGAGTAAGGCTGGCTAACCCTGGCTGGAGCGACGCCAGAACGGCGCAGTACTATCAGCTTTTGTTTAACGGAAGGTGCCGATGAGACAAAGTTCATGCTAGACGGAACATTTGTCTCGACGAGTCACAGGAGTTACTGCCGTACACGAACTATCTGTTATTTGAATCTCACTCATAAATACATCCAGCCATAGTCGGAAAAAGAACTGGGAGGTAATTTTACGCTTCATCATAATCATCATAGACAATATCCCAGCTGAACTTCAGAAATCTGGAGGAGCAAAACTGAATCAGGAGTTGTATAATCTTGTTTTCAACATGTACGAGCAGGGTAAAATTTGTACAGACTTTGAGAAAAACATTATGATCCCCATTCCAAAGAAGGCAAATGCTACAAGATGTGGAAATTATAGGACGCGCAGCCTAGTTACTCACGCCGCTAAAATAGTAACCTCAATTATCCTAAAACGCATAGAACAAAAAGTCGAAGCTACACTCTCCGAAGACCAGTTTGGATTCCGGAAAGATAGAGGAAGCAGAGAAGCAATATTTGCTCTAAAACTAATAATAGAGAAACGACTAGATAAGAATCTGACAGCATACATACCTTTCGTAGATGTAGAGAAAGCGTTTGATAATGTTAAATGGGATAAGATGTTTGAGGTACTCAAAAAAGTAGGAATAGACTATAAAGATAGAAAAATGATATGGAACCTGTACAAAAACGAGACAGCAGTTATCCGCGGACGGACAAAACAAGAAGAGGTGCAGATACGGAAAGGTGTCCGATAAGGTTGTGCACAATCCCTTGTTATCTTTAACCTATACATTGAAGAGGCGCTGAAAAAAGTAAGGGAAAATTCACAGACAGGTGTAGTAATTCATGGCCAACGAATAGATATGATAAGATATTTATTTATTTATTTAATCGTGTCCAAGCCATAGACAACCCACATATTACATATACACACAAATACAAATACAATACACATATGTATAAGTAAAACAAACCCAAAATGGGGAGTCACATTACAATATAAAGACAAACATAGTTTATATATCATATCACGTCCCGCCAAAATTCAGCGCATTTAACTGCCACTGCCGTAGCGTTTGCCAGATCTTCTTTCCTGCACACTTCCCCCATGTTGCTGCATTCCAGGAGGTGGTCCATTGTTTGGGTCTGTCCGCACTGGCACGTGTCCGTCCCGTCTCGGTATCCCCATTTACACATGTTTACGTTGCATCTGCCCACACCAGTTCGTAGGCGGTTGAGGGTTCTCCATAATGGCCATTGTAGTTCATTTCCAGAGGCCAATTGTTCGTTGGGTGAGGTTAGAGGTGCCTGGTCTCCCGTAGGCAGTGTTGCTTGCCATTTTGACAATCTGGCCTTTTGTTTTGAGGTTTCGATCGGTTGAACTGAGGTGAGGAAACTCCGTCTTGATTTTAGACGTGTGTGTGGAGGGTTTTGTCCGAAGAGTGGATGACGCTGGTCGCGCAGCTGCTTGAGGCGCTCTGCTTCTCTTGCTATAGCTCGTCTGATGTTGGGTGGAGCTATGCCACTAAGCAAATAAAGTTGGCTAACCGGGGTGGGTCTTAGGCATCCCGTGATTACGCGACAGGCATCGTTCAGCAGAGGATTCACTCGTTTCGCATGCGCTGAACTTTCCCAAACTGGAGCTGCGTATTTAGCAACCGAGTAGCAGAGTGCAAGTGCCGACGTACGTAAAGTATGTGGGTCGGCACCCCATTTTGTGGAGATGAGCTTACTCAGAAGGTTGTTTCTTGTTGATAGTTTGCCCCTGACCTTGTCTACGTGATGTCTGTAAGTAAGTGTGCGATCAAGGGTGACGCCTAAATAACAAGGAGTGCTGCTGAACGCGATGCGTTGGTTGTTCCACGTGATGTTTAGGGTATGTTTGGCGTCTCGGTTTCGAAGATGGAATAGGCAGGATAATGTTTTTGCTGCGTTCGGGCGTAGGCAGTTGGCTTCGTAGTATGGCGTTAGACCGTTGGGGGCATTCGTAAGGCTAATTTCTATGTCGTTGAAGTTCCGACCCTGCACGACTTTTGCAAGATCATGCGCGTAAGGAAAGCTCCTAGTCCCTGGTGCAACTGGTTGATCATTCACATATATGTTGAAAAGAGTGGGTGCGAGGACACTGCCTTGGGGTAGTCCATTGTTATGGATACGCCATCGGCTTCGCTTCCCTCCTAGGTTTACGATGAACCGTCTGTTGCTGAGAAGAGTTGATATAATCTGTATCAGCCCGAAATCATTAGTCATAGCGTATGTTTTAGTGAGCAGCAGTTTGTGATTTACAGTGTCGAATGCGGATGAGAGGTCGACAAGTACGGCTCCAGTAATTAGACGGTTCTCGTACCCATGCTCTATAAACTGGGTAAGATTCAGGACCTGTCCAGTGCAAGTTTTCCCAGGGCGAAACCCCGCCTGTTGCGGAATTATATGATGATCAATATGATAAGATATGCCGATGATATAGCTGTCCTAGCTGAAAGTAAAGAAGATCTTGTAATCGTACTGAATAGAATGGATAAAGTTATGGGGGAAGAATATAATATGAGAATTAATAAAGCAAAAACAAAAGTAATGGCATGCGACTAAAAAGATCAAGTGAAAGTCCAAGTTCATGAAGGCAATGAACTGCTTGAACAAGTCGATAAATTTACTTATCTGGGCAGTAATATTACCACGTATAGAAAGAGCAAGGCAGAAGTGGGAAGTAGAATTGCTCAAGCAAAGATGGCTTTTAACAAGAAGAAAAACATCTTAATATCTAAGAGCATCAGCCTTGAAATCCTGAAAAGATTTTTGAAATCATATGTGTGGAGTGTGGCATGCTATGGGTGTGAAACATGGACTCTCGGGACAGAGGAAGACCAGAAGCTAAATTCTTTTGAAATGTGGTGCTATAGACGCATGCTCAAAATAAAATGTGTCGACAAGGTCACAAACAAAGTGGTTCTGGAAAGAGCAGGTGAGAAGAGAAGCTTCTGGAGTTTCATTGTTAAATGAAGAGTGCATTTTACAGGCCATCTATTAAGACATAAAGGACTCCTGAACACAATCATAGAGGGATATGTCGAGGGAAAAAGACCAAGAGGAAGACCACGGCTGAGGTACATGGATCAAATCGTGAAAGATGTGGGATGTAACACCTATAAAGAAATGAAGAAAAAAGCTGAAAGACGCACAGAATGTAGACAAGCAGCCATTGTAGCTGTTGCAAACCAATCCTTGGATTGACCACTACAGAAGAAGAGAAGACATAATCATTGAACAGCTCCGTTTTCCCGGCTGCAGCGCCCAAGCCTCTCCGTGTCTTTCCGTCAAGATAAATCTTATTGTTCATTTTGTTTAACGGAAGGTGCCGATGTGACAAAGTTCATGCTAGACGGAACAGTTATCTCGACGAGTCATACGAGCTATTCCCGTACACGAACCATTTTTTATTTGAGTCTCACTCATTAATACACCAAGCCATAGTCGGAAATGTCCATTTCTTTCTATCAAGAAAATCCCTATTGTTCATTGCATCGCCCAGTGTTCCTCATCTCGCTGCAATGTCCGTCACTCTAATGTCCATCCAGTTTGTTGTTGGTGTTCCTATCCGCCAAGTCTCTCCAACTCCCTCCAGATTAATTCGAGCTGTCCTCGATGATTCCGTCCTTGGTGTGGGCCCAAAGCCCGAGAGTCTTAGATATTCTGACTTTCTGTAGTACAGCCGTCCCTCTCCCCTCTCCATTTCTTGATCTGTCCACTTGTCTGTACAATGGATCTCAAGAACTTTATCTCTGACGCCTGTAGCCGCGATAACTCGCTGTGAGGGTGTAAGTTTCTATAATATGTTTAGAATTAGTTTGAAGTAGCTGTTATACATCACTGGTCGTGCTTTTCTTTGGACCTTAGGACCACATAGAAGACAAAAGCATTCTCATTTGTTCAACCTTAGTTTCAACCTTATTCAGGGCTAGACTGTCTCGAGAAATTGTACTTCAAAGACGGTCAAAGCTTTCCGCATTTCCCAGAGTAATGACATAACTAGGTGTTTCCTGGGCGCCCTTCCCTATGCACTGCCATTACTACTGTTTTGGCTTGATTTATTTTCAGACTGTATTTTTTGGAATTCATTCATCCATTTGTACGGCTTGAGACGTATTTCCAGCTTCGTTTCTTCCCAGTTCTCAACATCGGCAGTAAAATCCAAGACATTAAGATGTGTATAGGATTTTTTTGTTAGGTCATCCATGACAGTGATAAACAACATTGCTGTATTCCACCTTCGATCCGAAGCGAAGATGAATGGCCTTTGCCAGATCGCACACGGCTAATGCAGTGCTCATACACTTTCTGAGTCTTCCTTACTAAGCCTGTTTTCTATCTTCTTTTTCTCAGACACTCCCATATCATTCTAGTTTCCACGCTGACATATACCTTCTCGATATCAGTAAACACTAGGATCATCTCTGTACTTTTTCCACAATTGTGCAATCAACAAACAACTCTGTTGTTGGCCTTTTTTGTCCGGAATCCGTATTATTCGACTGTGATAATGTTACACAAATTTGGAGGCTTTCGTGGCCACTTTGTGACATAGAAAATCGGAACCATTCCATCTGTTTGACTTCTGTGAATTCTGCTTTCTTCCCCTTTGCTCATTTCTCAGATTTTGAACATTTTCTAACTAGTTGACGTTTGGGAGGTTTTCCAATACGTCAAATGTCAACTTAACTGTTTCCCCCTTTAGATTCAGTATTCAAGATAATTTTTTTGATGTGCTGACTCCAATGACACACTTAGCTTTACTGGGAAATCAATAAATTAACAGTTGTACCTAACCGAAAATCCCGCTACACTACAGAATAAGGAAACAATGGAGTTAATATGTATTTCTTGGCACACTTACAATACTAGTTACAAAAACTGGTTGTTCAACTTTTACAAAAAGTTTTCGAAGTTGCATAAAACTAATTAATTTGTGAAAAAATTAATATTCAGTTTTAGGAATTACTACATCATCTACCGCAGATTTTGTGTCTGTGCTTGTTACATTTCGACCTTTACCATTATACTTTTATCAACCTGATTTTTTTGCACCACATTACATAACTCATAAATGATTATGCCATTAATTAAGATTTTTGGCATAAATTACAATAGTTTTCAATGTTGCACTCGTAAGTTGAGTATTCGAAACATGGATGCATAAAGCGATTCTATAACGTTTCCTAAATTCCTACACCACCACTATTTCTGTAAACCAGAATGTTATCAGTACTTGTAAGTAGTGGACCAGAGTCAACGCTGGTGCAGTTTTGATATCAAATTAATTGACTAATTGATTAAACTGATCAATTAATCGTCTGTCCCCCACCCCTCAGGGAAATCTCAAGCCCTTCCCCCTCCTTCTGGGAAATTCCCAGCCCTCCACACCCCTCACTCCTCCCAACCCTCCACTCGCCTCCTACCTTCACTCCCCACTCGTGAATTAGTGGGAAACCCTCAGTCTATGCTGAGCCACCAATATAGATTGACATAGAGTATTATTTTCTTTATGTTGGGAACTATGGGTGTTATCCTGTGGAAAGAATTTTCCAACATGAATCGAAACCGATGGAAAAAGTTCAGGAAGGTGCAAGTTCAACAATTACATGTCCCAGTTAGGTAACTGCACTGCTACATATCATCAGTCCAATAAAAATCAGCTACAGATCCAGTAACATATTGCAAAAAATGGTATCAAAAACCTCACCTATAACGATCCAAACATATATTAAAAAATGTTACCAAAAATGTCGTCAATAAAGACCAAAATATTCTGTGAAAGACTGTATCAAAGACAATGCCTCAAGTCCACCTATAAATGTCTTGAAAACAGTATGCCAACACAGCTAACACACACAGCAGATGGAGTCTATAATATTACTTGCATCTCCTGCTAGCAGCTCCACAACTCCAAGCAGATGTACGGTGCTTGAAAACGTTATTGCACTACGCCAAGCACTAGGAGCGCTGACAGTTCCACAAATGCGGGACTGTGGCGCTTTGTGCTGGGAGTACATATCCCCCTACATCCACTTGCCACAGCAGTCAGCCGGCTGCTGTGCACCAGTAGCGTAGCAACACTGCAGGTCAGGGAACTAACTCGCCCTAGACTCAGTGCCCAAGACTGTGCACTCATTATCTGGTAGCAGTACAGAGAACTACCACGCCCACAAGAAAGATGGTAGCCGTGGACTTCCTGTCTATTGTTTCTAATGATGTGGATTTTGAGCTCAGCCTGCAGGCTTCTTTAATTCTCTAGAGATGTGCACTGGTGGAGGTTTCGTAGGCAGATTTCTTTGTCTGCACCCTGCTTTGTTGACTGACCGCTCACAATGCTCTACAGACATCCCCCACATACAAGCAGGTGCTTCAGAGATATTCCTCAGACTCATAAGAGCTGTCCTGTTCTTCTTCTCAGAACAATTGGGCAGTTAACAATATGCTTCAAACGTTCTGTATGTGTGCTGAAGGATTCTCTTCCCTCATGAACAATAACAGACTATCTGCCCACTACAAATGTGTTTGAGCCCGCAAACCTGTAGGGGGTGGAACAAAGACAACCCATCCTTCCAGGAAGGAGTGGCAAACACCTGAGGGACTTAAATATCACCGACCATCTGGGATACCAACAAAAGAATGGTGCATTTCCTGTCTCAATGTTCACATGCGCGCACACACACACACACACACACACACACAACACACACACACACACACACACACACACACACACACACACACATGCACACAAGCTGGTGCTTCAAAGACATTCCTCAGAAATGTAACAGCTGTTCTATATTTCTCAGAAGAACGAGGAAAGACCTGAACACTTAAGTGTCACTGACCACCTGAACTGGGGGCAGGAATTCCAGATGCCTTTTCTGTAGTGGTTGCTTCAAAAACACTTCTAAACTGTCCTGGAATACATGGACACTGTGAATAATACTGGCTGCTTAACAGTAGGTTTCCTCTCTTCCCATCTGCGTTCTGTATGTGGGGCATTCCTATCGGTTCCCACCAAATGCAGGCCTGTGTTTTCCACCTGTATAAGCATCCTACTGGTTCCCACGAAATTTGTCACTGACCTCCAGAAATGGGAAAAACGCCAGCCCTCCTCACCCCCACCGCCTACCCCCTTATATCCCCACCTGTTCTCCATACCCTTCCCTCCCTTCGCCCACTGCCCTGGAAATTGGCGGGAAAAGCTCGGTCTGTGTTGAGCAGCTGGTGTGGAAGCAGTTTTGTGTGTGTCTATGATGTTTGTGTGTGTGTGTGTGAGTGTGTTTGTTTGTATGAGTGCACAATGTGTTCAGTTGACGAGATGTTGGTGTCAGACAGAGACGACTTCAGTCACCACATTACCTGTAAGCATGCATCCGAGGACTGTGTCCATAGTGTCCTACATAAGGACTGAAAAGAAATGGCAATGTAGGAACACAAAAAGGATACTTTTTAGCAAATAATGGTGATGCTGCAGTTTCAAAATACATTTCACATCTGATAGAGGCAGTTGCTGGTGCTCCAACTGTCAAACTCGTTTGAAATGGCTAGTCAATCTGCCTCTCCCACTGCACGTAAGGCGACTGCCACCACTCCAGCAGGTAAATGATATTATTATTAAGTACTACACTGTGTGGAGGACATTGTACCAATAGCAATGATATGCTGAACCAATAACGGTTTTCCTTGCAGTCAAACAGATGGGGTTGCAACCCCAGACTGGCCTACATCTGTGTGTGACTCCACTATGAGACCTGGAAACAATAGAACTATAAGGCGAGTGTGATAGCTCACCAGGCCCAGCTTCAGTCAGTGGAAGGACCATGACATGTCAGCGGCAACCAAGATTGTCCAACGTCTCCCAGAAGAATAGAAAGAAGCGGAAGAGTATGTGCCCCGTGCTTAATAATATTACACCTGTACCTGTCACATACATGTCTGTAGTTGGTATTATTATTATTGCATGCAATGGTCATTCTCCTTCTTCTTTGTTCCACAGCGTAACTGGGCCTGCAGCGATGGTGCCCTCCAACTTGTCGAGACCTGCAGCTGCACAACAGGCCTGCTTGTCAGGACCTGCAGCAGTGGCAGCGACCTCCAGCACATGCGATCCTGTAGTGGAACTAGTCAGCATGTTAGAATAGGACAAGGATCTACTATTGTCTGTGCTGCTCATCGATTTGTGTGATGAAGTCACCCAACAACAGAGCAAAGATAACTTGTCCACAAGTTGCAGAAGTGCACTGCAGGCTTTCAATTTTCACAGTCATGACCTGCTGAGCAGTATCAGCAGTATACCTGGAGTTTCAAACAGTATGGTGTATGTCAGTAATGGACTCCAATACATCATAAATTGAACCACAGAACATTCCATTGATGCTGCAATGACAGAGTGTGGATGTAGTGAATGAAAAGAAAGCAACTGCTCGCAGTTTACTACTATTACTATTCATTTCTACATATAATTTAATTGTTAGTGGATCAAAGTGTCTGACTATAGGCATAGAAGCAGACAGCGACTGGCATGTGGTGACAGAGGCTGAGAATTTGATGAAGGGTGTTGACGAACAGTTTACTCAGTCATAAGGGGGGGGGGCGGGAAAGAGGTATGTCATGCAATGCCATACATAAGTGCTCAGATCACTACAGAGTATAACTCACCTCTTTCTCTCCTGGAAATTTGCTGTGCTGATCTGAAGCTATCTGTCATATCAATGTATGATGATGCAGCACTCAGGATGAAATTTGGAGACCTTGCCATTCATTTATGGCATTCTACTGTTATGAACTTATTGAGACTAGAGATGGCGCTATCTTTTGTGTCAGAGAGACTGAACTGCTGGCTAGAGTGTATTCATATTGTATAGAATGACTTTATGAACTATCAGCATGTGCATAGTGTACGTGTGAGTGATTTAGAAAAGTGCTTGAGTTCATATATCCGTACAATATGTGTTGAATCCATTCACGCTAAATTTATGGATGGAACACCTGAGTTTTGTGATGCTCCGAACAGTTTGAGGGAAATAAGAGCAGTATTTAGTGCATGCAACAAACAGTTATTTGGGAAATACTGTACAGCTGTGAAAAATTAACCATTCAATTTCGATGTGATTACAAAGAACTAAAATCTATCTATCTTTTATACGCATCTGTATGTAAGAGAACTGAATAAACGAATTTGTTACCCTACATCTTTGTGTGGTAACTGTAGCAGCACCACCATTTAGGATAGGGAAAGTTAGTTTTGTTCGATATTCCAAGCGCAAGTCGCAGCCAGGTGTGGGCCGGTTTGCAGTGAGTTACCCATACCAGCAGTTGCAAAGGAAAATAGGGGCCACAGGGATGTAGAACTGCCAGAGAAGGCACACACAGCAGTTTGCATGGCGCAAGTCGCAGGCAGAAGGGGGCCACTGGCCAGCCTACCATGTTATGCCTACATGACTCGGAGGGGCACGTTAGCAAAACGGGGGCACATAGCAGAGAATATAAAAGAAGTGTGTGAAATCTTATGGGACTTGACTGCTAAGGTCATCAGTCCCTCAGCTTACACACTGCGTAACCTAAATGATCCTAAGGACAAACACAAACACCCATGCCCGAGGGAGGACTCGAACCTCTGCCGGGACCTACCGCACAGTCCTGAGACCGCTCGGCTAATCCCATGCGGCAGCCAAGTATAAATAGGTGCTGTTGTCTAATGAGATCAGTACAAGTGTGGCAGCTCTCCTGGACAGCGGGGCGTGTCACACCATCGGGCTACATGCAGCAACAGATGGGGTGCCAGCTTCACAGTCCACAGCGGGTTGTTGGTTCGACCCTCTGAGGTCGACATGGGGTTCGCAGCCAGCCAGTGGTGGCCCACTCTTCGGCTCGCAACCGCAGGCAGTGGTTTCGGCTCCCGACACACGCCGGAGACATCCCAAGGCAAGGGCTGCAGATTCGGACGCACTTGGGCACTTGTTGGCGCTGTGACTCGGGCCACGCCGGCAGGGAACTGTGGCACAGGCATAGTGCGGTTGGATGGTGGCCGCTGAGTCGGCTGCTGACGCAGCCATGCTGACGTAATTGGAACTCTGCAGCTGGTGTACAAGGCCCGCTTGACACAGATTGCATTACACGGGCCGCTGGGGTGCTTCCTCAGCATTGTGGGCCCTGTGATGCAGGTCAAGAGTAACGAGGGCACAAAGCGATAAATCACTTGGAAAGTTCTCGCCGAGTTTTAATATGGCACCTCCTGGCACCCATCCACTACATGACGAATATATATATATATATATATATATATATATGCAGAATGTCTTATATCACTGCTAGTTGGTTCCCTTTTCTGTTCCAGTTGCAAATGGAGCAATGGAAGAAGGAATATGTGCCTCTGATAGATAACTTTAGCTATTGTATTGTGGTGAATATGTGGGACTTCTTAGGTGAGTCACTAACTATTGGCACCTAGAATAACTTCGAAAGTATGATAGGAGCTGAAAAGTTTGTGGGAAAAATGTTGCATGGGTCAACAGGGACCATAAACATGGTGTTGGTTTTTTGTTGCTAGTTGGGGTCGCTTCATAGATATGAAGGTCAACTTTGTTTTGTTTTTTTAAAGGGATGCTATAGTTTGGTACTTATTTTCTGATAGTAGCTATCAAGACGAATCTAATGATATGTGACAGTAAGGTATTCAAAGATCAACGAAGGTCACAAAGGTGGCATGAACGTCCATTTACAGAACATGTTCGAAGTGATGACTATAGGTATCAATGCAGTGCTGCAATCTTCTTATTATGGATTGTGTGTGATTCCTTATCACTTTGGCACTTATTGAAGCACATGCTCTGACAATTCTCTCTCATATATCGTGCAAATAGTAAGTATTCGCTGAATATGGCGTATCCAGCGTATTTACAGAAGGTGTTCGAAGTGATGATAAAGGGTGTGCGAGATACATACACACATGACATTAGTTTTGAATGTGAGTGCAGAGGAGGAGGCGAATAAGAAATGGATGCAGTTTAAGATAAAGTATAACAGTAATTCTGGTGTACTGGTCCAGATTTGAAATACTGGCATAGGTTCTATGACGCTGAATACAAGTTCTGGAATACTGGTTGGTACCTTGCAGGAAAATGTGCTACAATAGTTCATAGGACAACGTAATCGAATAGCTCTTAAGATATATCCACCATACATAGTTTCTTCATAGCGATCCATATTTCAGAGACCAAGTCCCACAGATACACCACAATTCAACAGGTAAAGTTACCTTTCAGAGGCACAAATTCCTGCCCTCATTGCTCCATGTGGAACTGGAATATAAGAAGGGAACCGACTAGCAGTGATATAAGACATTCTTTACAATGTATTATATGCAGACTTACTACCAATCTACACATCTACATGGTCGCTCTACAATTCACACTTAAGTGCCTGGCAGAGGGTTCATCGAACCATTTTCATACTGCTTCTCTACCATTCTACTCTCGAATGGCGCGTGGAAAAAGGAACACCTGAATCTTTCCGTTCGAGCTTTGATTTATTTTATTATGATGATCATTTCTCCCTTCGTTGGTGGGTGTCAGCAAAATACTTTCACATTCGGAAGAGAAAGTTGGTGATTGAAATTTCGTAAATATATCTCGCCGCAGAGAAAACTGCCTTTCTTTCAGTGACTGCCACCCCAACTCGCGTATCATATCAGTGACACTCTCATCCCTATTGCATGATAACACGAAACGGGCTGCCCTTCTTTGCACTTTTTCGATGTCCTCCGTCAATCGTATCTGGTAAGGATCCCACACCGCACAGCAATAGTCCAACAGAGGACGGACAAGTGTAATGTAGGCTGTCTCTTTAGTGGGTTTGTCGCATCTTCTAAGTGTTCTGCCAACAAAGTGAAGTCTTTGTTTCGCCTTCCCCACAATATTATCTATGTGGTCTTTCCAATTTAAGTTGCTCGTAATTGTTATTCCTAGGTACTTAGTCGAATTGACAGCCCTTAGATTTGTGCGTTTTATCGTATACCCAAAATTTATCGGATTTCTTTTAGTACCTATGTGGATGACCTCGCACTTTTCTTTGTTTAGTGCCAATTGTCACTTTTCGCACCATACAGAAATTCTCCCTAGATCATTTTGAAATTGGAATTGATCGTCTGATGATTTTACTAGACGGTGAATTACAGCATCATCTGCAAACAATCTAAGGGGGCTGCTCAGGTTATCACCTAGATCATTTACGTAAATCAGGAACAGCAGAGGGCCTATGACACTACCTTGCGGAACGCCAGTTTCGCAACACCGAAGATATCTATTTTTATGTCACTCATGTTAACAGCTGTTCTGGTTTCGAATTCTGGAATATTTACTTAATCTTCTTTCGTGAAGGAACTACGGAAAACTGTATTTAGAAACTCCGCTTTAGTGGCGCCATCATCGGTAACATTTCCATCGCTATTGCGCAGTGACGGTATTGTCTATTTTTTGCCACTGGTGTACTTTACATACGACCAGAATCTCTTTGGGTTGACAGCCCTTAGATTTGTGCGTTTTATCGTATACCCAAAATTTATCGGATTTCTTTTAGTACCCATGTGGATGACCTCGCACTTTTCTTTGTTTAGTGCCAATTGTCACTTTTCGCACCATACAGAAATTCTCCCTAGATCATTTTGTAATTGGAATTGATCGTCTGATGATTTTACTAGACGGTGAATTACAGCATCATCTGCAAACAATCTAAGGGGGCTGCTCAGATTATCACCTAGATCATTTACGTAAATCAGGAACAGCAGAGGGCCTATGACACTACCTTGCGGAACGCCAGTTTCGCAACACCGAAGATATCTATTTTTATGTCACTCATGTTAACAGATGTTCTGGTTTCGAATTCTGGAATATTTACTTAATCTTCTTTCGTGAAGGAACTACGGAAAACTGTATTTAGAAACTCCGCTTTAGTGGCGCCATCATCGGTAACATTTCCATCGCTATTGCGCAGTGACGGTAATGTCTATTTTTTGCCACTGGTGTACTTTACATACGACCAGAATCTCTTTGGGTTTTCTACCACATTTTGAGACAATGTTTCATTGTGGAAATTATTAAAAGCATCTCGTATTGATGTCCGCACTAAATTTCGAGCTTCTGTGAAACTTAGCCAGTCTTGGGGATTTTGCTTTCTTCTGAATTTGGCATGCTTTTTTCGTTGCTTCTGCAACACTGTTCTGACGTGCTTTGCGTACCATGGTGGATCAGTCCCGTCTCTTACTAGCTTATGCGGTATGAATCTATCTATTGCTGTCGATAATATATCTTTGAATTTGAGCCATATCTGGTCTACACTTACGTAACTAGCTTGGGAAGAATGGAGACTCTCTCTTAGGAAGCCATAAAGCGAATTTTTATCTGCTGTTTTAAATAGATATATTTTGCGTTTATTTTTAGCGGTTTTGGTTGATATGGTTTTGAGCCTCGCTACAATGATCTTGTGTTCACTAAACTCTGTATCCGTCATGACGCTCTATATTAGATCAGGGTTATTTGTGGCTAAGAGGTGAAGTGTGTTTTCGCAACCATTTACAATTCGTGTGGGCTCATGAACTAATTTTTCAAAGTAATTCTCCGAGAAAGCATTTACTACAATTTCAGAAGATGTTTTTTGTCTGCCACCGGCTTTGAACATGTATTTTTCGGCAACAAATCGAGGGTAGATTGAAGTCTCCACCAATTATAACTGTATGAGTGGGGTACTTACTTGTAATGAGATTCAAGTTTTCTTTGAACCGTTCAGCTATTATATCATCTGAGTCGGAGGGTCGGTAGAAGGAGCCAATTATTATTTTGGTACGGCTGTTGAGTATAACCTCTACCTATTGTAATTCGCAGGAACTATGTATTTCAACTTCACTACAAGATAAACTACTATCAACGGACACAAACACACCACCACCTACTTTATTTAATCTATCCTTTCAGAACATGGTTTGCGCCTCTGTAAAAATTTCGGCAGAATTTATGTCCGGCGTTAGCCAGCTTTCTGTTCCCATATGGATTTCAGCTTTAGTTCAAGAATATATTGGAGCAAGACAGCATCAGATTCATTAACACCACACACAACACCCCAGAAACTGTACATAACATCTGTCATTTCTCACAAATTGTACTGGAGGTTATACAGAAAAGTGTACTGTAATAAATGGGAATGTATGCTTTCCCGGCGTATACAGCTGGCGAAGAGTTCTCGGGCTTCCAGCCGGGTGGCGGTGTCTTCAAACTGCTGCTACTGTAATAGTTCCTACAGATGTATGTGCCGCTGTTGCTTAGTTGGTATAGCATCAAACCAGCATTTGTAGTAGCAGATCTACATCTACATCTACATAGACACTCCACAAGCTACCGTACGGTGCGTGGCTGAGGTTACCCTGTACCACAACTAGTCATTTTCCTTTCCTGTTGCACTCACTAATAGATTGGTTCGTTTGTTGATTTGGGGGAGGGGACCATACAGCATGCTCATTGGTCCCATACGATTTGGGAATGATGCGGAACGAAGTGGGCCATGCCCTTTCAGAGGAACCATTCCGCCATTTGCCTGGAGCGATTTAGGGAAAAACCTAAATCAGGATGGCCGGACGCGGGTTTGAACCATCGCCCGCCCGAATGCGAGTCCAGTGTGCTAATGCTCCACGTCGCTTGGTGCGGAAATAGAGCGAGAGAAAAGCGACTCTCTATATGCCTCCATATGAGACCTGATTTCTCGAATGTTATCTTCTTGGTCCTTCTTGGAATGTATGTTGATGGTAGTAGAATTGTTTGGCAGTAACTTCAAACGCCTTAACTCTAAATTAACGCAATAGTGTTTCTCGTTATGGACGTCGCCTTTCCTCCAGAGATTCCCATTTGTGTTCCTGTAACACTTATGTACCGTTTGAACCTACCGGTAACAAATCTAGCAGCCTGCCTCTGAGTTGTTTGGACGTCTTCCTTCAATCCGACCTGATACAGAACCCACACCCTCGAGCAGTACTCGAGAATAGGTCGCGTCCTGTATGCGGTCTCCTTTACAGGTGAACCACTCTTTTCTAAAATTCTCTCAATAAATCGAAGTCGACCATTCGCGTTCCCTACCACTGTTGTCACATACTCGTTTCATTTCATGCCGCTCTGCAACGTTACGCCCAGATATTTAAACGATTTGACTATGTCAAGCAGAACACTAGTAATACTGTAACCGAACATTACAGAATTGTTCTTCCTGATCATCCGCATTAACTTATGTTTTTCTACATTTAGATATAGCTGTCGTTCACGACACTAACTAGAAATTTTGTCTAAGTCGTCATGTCTTCCTACAGGCACTCAACTTGGACACTTTACCGTACACCACAGCATCATCAGCAAACAACGTCAGATTGCTGCCCATGGTGTCTGCCAAATCATTTTTAGAGAACAACAGCGGACCTATCACAGTTCCCTGGGGCACTCCTGACGATACCCTTGTCTCTGATGAACAATCGCCGTCGAGGACAACATACTGGGTTCTACAACTTAAGAAGTCTTCGAGCTACTCACGTATATGTGAATTTATTCCATATCCCCATACCTTTGTTAACAGCCTGCAATGGGGCACCCTGTCAAATGCTTTCCAGAAATCTAAAAATAAGGAAACTGCTTGTTGCCCTAGCTCTCAGTATATCATGTGAGAAAAGGGCAAGCTAAGTTTCGCCCGAGCGATGCTTTCTAAAACCACGCTGATTCGTGGACATAAAGCTTCTCAGAACCAAAAAAGTTTATTATATTCGAACTGAGAATATGTCCAAGGATTCTGTGGTAAACCGACGTTAGGTATATTGGTGTGCAATTTTGTGGTCCGTTCTTTTTCTCTTCTTATATACTGTAGTCACATGCGCTTTTCTCCAGTCGCTTGGAACTGTTCTGGGCGGGAGGTTCACGATAAATGCAAGGTAGGTAAGTGGGAAATACGGAAGAGTACTCTTTGTAAAACCGAACTGGGATTTTATAAGGACCTAGGTACGCTTATTACTACGTCGTCCATGTGGGAGTTCGTCCGATGGTCAAATGACGGTATGTTTGTACGATTCTCCTGTGTGAACGGTTTCTTGAATGTGAAATTTAAAACTTGGGCTTTCGTTTTGCTGTCTTCGACTGCCACACCAGACTGCTCAACAAGGGACTGAGTGGAAGTCTTAGAAACGATTAGCAATTTTACATGGGACCAGAATTTTCTCGGGTTCCCTGCCATATATTTTGCTAAGGTGTGGCGGTGGTTGTGTGTTTCGCTCATAGATCTTTTCACAGACGCACAAATTCGAAAAAGTCCAGCAGTAGGCTCCATGACGAATTCAGATTGCAATAGATTCCCGTCTACTCTGTAGGATTCTCAGTCAGCTGTATCATAGGAACTGGCATACTCTTTTAATGGATGGCAGTACAGCTTTTGTAACTAACACCGGTTTTCACTGTAGACATACTTAGTGTGATGGGGGTTTGGTGCTGATGCAGACGGAATGTTAAACTCCATCTATCCTTCCTGAAAAGAGAATGTGATCTAATTTCCGGGCTGCCGCTGCATTTTTAGGAGATTACTCTCATAAATTATAAGCGTTGTACGTTGTATATAGGACATCTAAGATTTCCAGGAGATTTCTATCTACTACTCGCCTATAGCGCCCAGGCTTACTACCCATCAAGAATGAAGTGTCTACTGTGAATTTGTACACACACATACAGAAAAACAAGGAAACTTCACTAAGTGTTTACAACTGTACTACGTTTAGAAGGAAATGTAGAAATGTGGCCCAAGGTGATGTCATGAGCACGCGAGCAGAAGTGTCGGCTTATTGGACGTTTAGAGCAGGCTGCATGTAAAGGGAGCTTTGGAAGCAGGTCGCTCAGTAACGTAATGGATGTCTGAGGGAGCTGAGGAGGTATATCGGAGCTTTGAACTGTTTTTTTTGCATGATACTTTTAACCTGTGCAGAATGGATATACTCCCACATTCATTTCCTGAATCTGCATTGTTATGAAGTTCAGCGTGTGATGTGCGGGAGATTAGGTTAGCTCACACTACATATATAACATACGATGCGAGGCCGGCATCTTTCAAAGGTTGGTCTTTAGCTGCTAAGCAACCTCCTGAAAAAGTAAGTATGGATTGTTTTATACCCGTTATGGAGATGGAACCATGAGTTTCCATTGGGTTGGAGGGTTGAAATATTGGGATGAACCGAATAACCCATGGGTGGAACACGCTGTGTGGTTTTCCATGTCATTGTTTGTGCTTCTTGTGAGGGGTAAGGATTTTGTGGATAATGTTTGCCAGAAGAGAAATTACTGCAATGGTTGCAGCTAGTATTGAAACTCCATCAAGTCGACTGAAAGCAGTATCAGAACATCATGTGACTGTGAGAGCTTCTGGCAATGCTCACTTGAGTAAAATTTGCTTTCCGGAAGAAGCAGGAGTACAGCTCTTTCCCTGAGGACGTATTGCTGCTTGTGTTAAATGTGGACCTATCCTTTCCTCAAGTGCTGTGTGTCAGAGACCAGTTTTACCTACAGTAAGACCATTTGTGGCGAAGGCCATGATGTAGTAAGAGATACTATTATTTTATGGTGTACTTTTTATTCTTTGTTTACATACAGCGCGAAGAATAAATCATTGTCGTTGAAATGCGTTATTTTCTTGTTTTTTCCTACATCAGTCAAACTCAGTTCTGCTCTTAATACGATAGCTATGATTACACTGTGATCTTAACACCTACTGACCTGCACTGAAGAATCTTGATTTTTTAGTGTCGAAGCAAGGAACTGATTGACATACAATACCACCGTTCTGTCAACATATTCACTCTTCTATGGGGTTAAAAAACATCTTTGCGTCCGACAGCAGAGTACTATTGTTGAGATCTATGCTACCGAGTTCCAGATGATCTGGTAATAAGTGCTTTGCGACACGTACACCTCACTACGCTAGTAGCGACTAGATTATGTTCTGGGGAGTGTTGCGGGGAGAAAAAGTACATCCAAGTGCTGCCTATGCCCTTGCGTCATATTACTTTAGTATAGAGCATTACACAGCAAATCTAATCTGAATCGAATCAGCAGTGTTTTCGAGAACCTGTTGTTTTCTGAGAGGTTAGATCAAGATAATTTTCGCCTGTTCACGAATTATTAGCATCTTATTGCATCTATATTTAATTTTTTCTCGAATTCCTCTTGTACTGGCTCGTGGTGACGCTTGAACGTTTTATCAGGGCTAGGTACACGGACACTTGTAGGCGCAATTCCGGCACATTAGAATGTCATATATCGGGATTTTAATAGGCGGAAGTCTGTGCATTCTAGAGACATCGTAGCATATCCCATAGTCTGGAGCATGTTGTGTATTTGGATAAATAGTTGTGGATGCAGCAGGAATATAAAAAGAATCAATCTGAAGCAGAACTGTTTGACGCTGAAATGAACCATCAGCCCGTACTTTTGCAGTGTCCTTTTATAGATGACTACCTGCTTATGGATTAGGGTAAAACGCTAGTTTTTATTGTTGGGAGAAACGTTTACATCTTCCTCCGCTAAAAAGAACCTGGTTTTTAAATTCTGAGCTATAACTATGAAAATAGAGGGTTCGAGTTTGATCCTATCCAAACGCTAGCGATTCAGTATGGGATGTATACGGTGCAGAAGACTGTGGTTTTTATGGAGCATTTGTTAATGACAGAAGGGAGTACGTTACACAACATCACTGTACTTAAATAGCCCTGACAGTCGTTGGAACCTGTGTTACATGCATTTGATTCCATTGAACCGCAGGATTACTGGGTATTTTTCACTTCTTAAGCAAGTCACATTTCGAAATTAGTATGGAGTCTATATGCATGTATATGACATGGACGACTGTAGTTTTAATGGTGGGAAGGAATACCACACACAGCATCACTGTACTTAAATAGCTGTGACAGACATTTGCAGAGTAAGTTACACACATATGATATCGCTGCGCCGAAAATGTTATGGATTCTAAACTTAGAACCATACAGGTCAGTAGTACCTGCAGGGTGAGTCATGAAGAATTGCGGTCCCGCTATTCAGTGGTTTACTATGTTGGAATGTCATTTGAGAATACCATGTTAGAAATTCACAGCAGACACTTCACTCTTGATGGGTAGTAAGCCTGGACGATATAGGCGAATAGTGGATAGAAATCTGCTAGGAGCTGGCCGGGGTGGCCGAGCAGTTCTAGGAGCTACAGTCTGGAACCGCGTGACCACTACGGTCGCAGGTTCGAATCCTGCCTCGGGCATGGATGTGTGTGATGTCCTTAGGTTAGTTAGGTTTAAGTAGTTCTGTGTTCTAGGGGACTGATGACCTCAGATGTTAAGTCCCATAGTGCTAAGAGCCAGCCAAATCTGCTGGAAATCTTAGATGTCCCATGTACAATTTATCTGCAGGGAGAGAACATTACTCCCATTTCTTCTGGGAAGCAGGTTATACACAGGTAAAAATTGCCAGAAGCTCTCACAGTGATGTGGTGTCCTGATGCTGCTTTTAGTTTATTTGATAGAGGTTTAATATTAGCTGCAAACTTTGCATTGATTTTTGCACATCTCTGCTGACAAATATCATTCACAAATTCCTTACACCTAGCCAGAACGACAAATAAGCGCTTGGAAAACCACAGATGTTCAGTCACTTAAAAATGCAATATCATCCTGGACAATAGATGACATTCTGTTTATAGGAAGGATGGAGGGAGTTTAACATTCTGTCAGCATCAGTATCAAATTCCCACCACATCAAGGTGTACTTACAAGGAAAATGGCTATTAGTTAAAAAATTTATACTTCCATCCATCAAAAGAGGGTGCGTGTCGCTATGGTATCTGAACTTTACCTTCATCGCTCACACTGTTATATCATGGAAGCTCGAAAACAGGTTTTTGTAGCCCAGTGGAGGAAGAGGAAATATAGTTATCATGAATTTTGCTCAGTTACTGTGTATATAAAAGTTTACTATTTCAGTGACTGGTTTCCTGTGTGTCAGTAAATGCAAGTAGTATGTAAGAGGATGGATGTGGAATCAATTAGTATGTAAGAAGATGGAAACCAAAACCTTTATTGTTACGTCAGCTATTTTTTAACAGATGTCTTAACTGTATCTGGGTTCAATGACACTGAAAGATTTGTTTAATTAATTTCTAATTGTTTTCGATTATATAATTTGACAATATAATCAGCTAACGAGGTAGCAGCAACAGCACTTCGCTCAGTTCATAGTAGAAGTAAACTCAGTATGTCATCATAATGTCTCGGTGTCCATAAGAATATCTTATCATCTTGCCCTTCAGGCTGAAGTGAATACATTTGGGATAGAATAAAAAGTATGTCTCAGAGTAGTGACTATGAAAACAGTATTTGTTATGAAGAAGCCCTTCAGTGAGGTTAAGAACAGAATCAGTATTTTTGTAGTAAAGTAACATCCTCACATAATGGAGGCGCTTAATGCTATGCGATAAAGAATATAGCTTTGTAAAACGGAACTGGTTTGCAGCTGTAATGTGTCATTTTTAAAGTTAGTTTTATGAAAGGGAACAAACCATTAAGATGTAATGATATAATAATGAAGCAGTGAGGTGTCAGTGTAGTTATATAGAGTAATAAGGAAGTTAGTGTTGAAGTAATAATGGGAAATGTGAAAAGAATTGTGTAGTGAAGCAATGGTTAGGAACCCTGGATTCGTGGCAATTTCTTTTGGCAGATCCATTAATTAAGGTATTCAATGAAAATACTGGTAAAAGAAAACGAAGTTTAAGTGTATAAAGGATAATATAATTTTGTTATTCTGAAACATCAGTACAGTTTGAAACAACATTTGGTACTATGTTTGTAATTTATGAGCCCTTAAACAAAAACTGAATGGAATGTGAGGGTTAATGTAACTTCATTATAGTGAAATATATATGATTTGAGGTAACATTTGCTACTATCCTTGTAATTTATGGTCCTTTAAACAAGAACTGAATGGAATATTAATGCTTTAACATTATGTGGAACTACATACCGCTGCATAATTTATTTTCCATGATGGCAAATGTTGCTGTCTTCATCTTTGGTGCCAATAACTTTGAGTGAATGCGAATCAAAAGAAAAAAGTCCTGGTAATTAAGTATATGCAACACATGGAGTAAATGTGAATGTTCTCTTGGGAATAAATAACAGTAAATTTGACTTTGTTTTCAGTAAATTTGCGTAATTTTCTTTGAGTGAACTCAACTGAGATTTAAAAAAATAGCTTTCATCCATTTAATTGAAGTAATTAGGTAAATTGTTGTCATACAGTAGTAATAAATATTAAATGAAAAATGAAATTTTTTTTAATTGCTTTGCTCTAGATTTAGGAAAAAGTGTATCATTCTGTATTTAATAATTGGTTCCTGACCATGAGTGGAACCATGGACACTGTCAGGAGTTTCTGGAAATGAACCTATTGTCAGTCCATTTGGAGGATGTGAACATACGTGCTGGTAAAAGTGGGTGGACTCCAGATGATGCATATTGTGAGTGATGCATGTAAAATACTTTTTTTATCCATTTGTGAAATTGTAAAATGTTGTTCATATCCAAGAAAGTTACTACAAATATACAGGTATACATGTTTCTGTATGAAGGATGATGGCTAGTCCCAGTTCCAGATTAATGCCTCTTATTGCAAATTAAGGTTATATGAAAATTCGATGACTGGAGTGCATTGTATGTTAAGATACAGGGTGATTATAATTAAGGTTATATTTTGAAACCGCTGTAGAAATAACATCACTGGTCAGAATGACATCAAATTGCAACAGAATGTTATCAGAGAAGGGGGAATATGTATGGCAGAAGAAAAATAAAAAGTTACAAAATGTGGCAATAGATGACGCTGTAAGCGTAATAAGCTAATGGTGGTCGACTACAAATGACAAACGAATTACACAACAATGACTGAGGTGTACGTTTGACGTGTGCATGAGTGTACTGGTGTGATAGTGTTAGTTACGCAACCCATCCATCACGACAAGGTCATATCACATCGGATCGGAAAAATCGGTTTTTCATTGTCCTAAGGCCAGAAACCGCATAAAAAGCATCAACAAAATCAAATTGGATTATTAATTTCCGGCTGACTGGCGAAAAACATGTTCAATATGCTGTCCACCGTTTCCTGCAACAAGCTGAAATCGAGAAACAGCATGTTTCATAGCTGATTGAAGTGTTTTCTGGGGTCACGTTCAGAATGTGTTGTGCAATGCGCACCTTCAATACAGCTAATTTTGCAATCGGAGCTTTGAACACAACATCTTTCAGATAGCCCCACAGCCAGAAGTCACACAGATTAAGATCTGGTGATTGGGTCTACCAGGCTCTACGGAAATGGCGGCTGATAATTCTAGCATTTCCGAAATGGCGCTTCAGCAGCTGCTTAACTGGATTTTCAGTGTGCGGAGGTATTGCAATACCTTGCAATACTCAAGGCAAGCTCTTAAGTAACATGTTAAGCTATAGGTGGTTTAAAGTACATCAAGGAGAAGAGAAAAGCAGATGGCATGTACTCAATGAAGGATTACCTCAGGGCTCTGTTCTTGCTGCAGTGTTATTCAACCTCTGCATAGCTGACCTGCCGAATTTGACCTGCCGAAAATTTCAATATGCAGATGACTTGGCAATTTCGCATTAGAGTGAAGACCTTTCTGAATGTGAAGAACACCTAACGAACAGCCTTACCAAACTTTATGTGTATTTTGAGACATGGCGACTGAGACCAAATGTTTCTAAAACTGAGGTAAGTCTGTTCCACCTCTCTAATCACCTTTCATCAGCAAATATCAGTCCACAGTTTGGCCCTCTTGGCACAGTCAGACACAACGATGAAACTAATTATTTTTTTATATAACTAATATTCAGTTTCAGAAATAGCTGCATCTTCCATTGCAAGTTTTGCCTCTGCGCTTGTTACATTCCACCATTTACCATTATACTTTTATTGACATTATTTGTACCAGATGACATAACTCATTAATTAATTTTGATTTTTGCATAAATTACAATAATTTTCAATATGGTACTTATACTCATAAGTCAAGTATTACTAATGTGAATGCATAGCATGATTGCATAAAATTTTCTAAATTCTTACATTACCATATTTGTTGTAAACCAAAATTTTATCATTACTTATAGTGCATTCTCAGTTGCAAAATTTAACCTAGTCACTTTTCAGATGATTATGAGTTTGTGAAATAACAGTTTGCTCACACACCAGTCTTTAAATAGACGTTACTCAAAATCAGTAGTCTGCACCACGTCCTGGTTGAGCTAACAAACATATGGTACTATGTTGAGTCTACTACTGGTGTTTGTTCGCACAATAGCTATGCATAATTTGTTCACGAAAGTACCTGTATCAGCATCTGACAAAAACTCAATAATTTCATTGCCCAAAAGCTTCCAGGTGATTTCTGTAACCCAAATTAATGCATATTTTGACTGCATTGTGTTGTGGTTGATAGGAGGCTTGGACTATCATTGTTATTAAAACGAGTGACTGTTGAGAGTGGTGACTTCCAGTAAGAACTGGACTAAGTGAACTACTGCAATGTACTTTACTTGATGAATAGTGAATATATGAACTGCATTCTTTGTCACACTTCATTGTTTGGTTTAGTGAAATTTTAGAACTACCAATGATGCTTGGACAGTGCTTCATTAATTTGTGCTTCAGTTAACTTAAAATTTGGCTGAGTAATTATGGTGCTGGACTCCTAGCTGTTTGTGATTCCCACTTGATTTTAATCGCTAATAATCTTATGAAATATAAAAACTAGTTACCATCCCAACAATATAATTTTGAGGCTAGAAAATGTGTAAAAAGTGCAACCTAAGTAATGGTGTCCGGTATATCTTTTTTTTAGCAAAGACCATCAAATACTGAATAAGATTTTCAGCTTCAAGACAACAGACTGACGTGCTACTGAGGAGGTGACGGAGACTACAGAAAATCAGGTTGGTGTCTTCATGACTTGTTGAATATTGACTGTTGGCGTTTGTATCACGTTCTTTGGCTGATGTTTACTTGACGATTTTTCTGACGTTTTACCCGCATGAGTGGCTGGCATTGCCCTCCATTGCTGGCGATGGACTAGTGTCGAGTTCCGCACCGCAGATTATATGTACCTGTCACGCAAACATCTGAGGGTTTTTCTCTGGTCATTACTGTGGTGGTTCTCCTCTTGTTGCCTCAACGGTTGTTCGCTGTACCGACGTCGCCTTCCGACCGCGGTGTATCCCACCCTTTTGTAGGTGCAGCTCTTACCGTGGATCTTCTGGCCAATCAGTTTTGCACCATGGATTTTCCGACTACAGCCTCCCCCGTTGCTCATTTACGCCAGCCGTGCATCAGCAGCGGCGGATGTGTTGTCAACGTCAGTCAAACAGTGTCGTCGTCCATACGCTTTGTTTCCATACAGTTTCATAGGCCTAAGCTACTTGAACTTGTGTCTGCTCCTCCGTCCTCTTTGCAAGGCTGTTGGCAGAACGAGGGCGGCTTCTTACGCTGGAAGTCTTCGCCCACCATTGCTGATAATGTCTGCTCAAAACTTAAGCAGTGATTTCGAACTTGGGACCAAGGACGTTTTGGTTACTAGTTACTGGAGACCACGGGGTCAAAGTTCAGGGTGCTCTTACTATCGGGATGGAAAACTATCCCAGAAAGCTAGAAGTATCTGTAATGCCCAACAGCAGGACAATGCAGAAGGCAATGGAAACCACTGCATTAAAGAGATAAAACATGCATAGACAGGACGTATGGCCTGTAGTTGAAGACATGCCATGATGATCGTTCCATTGGCAAAAGATTCCATGTTAGCTCGTCATTTGAATCACCATGAGGGGACTACCAGTGGGAGGTTTTGTTTGCTTGTTTGTTCATCGATTTACAACATCCTGGCTTATACACTGTAATGCTACACATATATTTGTGTGTGTGTGTGTGTGTGTGTGTGTGTGTGTGTGTGTGTAGTGTAGGTAATGTTTATGTTGTATGATGACGTTGAGAGAAGGGAGAGGGTGAAACCTGATGCACATAGCCTACTCCTCGCAAATAGCACCAATGGGGCCACCAAGATTAACGTCCCCATCCGATGGACGGATCACCATCAACTGCGTCACATGCCCTCACATCATGAGTAGTGTGGAGGGGTTTGGTATTGAAACCAGGACGTTGGCGCCAAGTCTGGTAATCAGGAACACAACCTCTCCTCCCCTTGCCGGCCAAATACTGGCAGTGAAAGTTTTTTCCACCACCAAGGGATAACATTAGACGAGTCGGAGTAAGGAATGTCAGATATATGAACGTAGTATGAAAACTAGAAAACCTGAAAAGGAAAATGCAAAGACTCAATCTAGATATAGTGGGGGTCAGTGAAGTGAAATGGAAAGAAGACAAGGATTTTTGATCAGACGAGTGTAGGGTAATATCAACCAGCAGCAGAAAATCTTATAACGGGAGTAGAATTCATTATGAATTGGAGTGTAGGGCAGAGAGTAAGCTCCTGTGAACAATTCAGTGATAGGGTTGTTCTCATCAGATTCGATGGCAAACCAACACCAACAGCGATACTTTGAGTGTATGTGCTAGTGTCGCAAGCAGAATACGAAGAGATAGAGAAAGTAGATGAGGATATTCAACGGGTAATTGTGAACGTAAAGTGAGATGAAAATCTAATAATCTGGAGCACTAGAACGCGTTTGTAGGGGAAGGAGTAGAGGCGCCATCTAGCGGGCCAACCATAGCGCCATCTGGTTTCCCCCTTCAAGCTAGATAAGTTTCGTTCTTTGTAGTTTTTTTGTTTGACGCTTATTTCGTGAAATATTTGGCCCGGTCACGATCAATGGGCCACCCTGTATATTGATATAACATTGCCCTTATTCGTCTACTAATTGTACGTCAGTTGAATGGATTCAAAGAAAAATAACGAGAAAATTATTTGATATCGTTGTCGCCGGCCGTTGTGGCCGAGCGGTTCTAGGCGCTTCAGTCCGGAACCGCGCTGCTGCTACGGTCGCAGGTTCGAATCCTGCCTCGTGCATGAACGTGTGTGGTGTCCTTAGTTTAGTTAGGTTTAAGTAGTTTTAAGGCTAAGGGACTGATGACCTCAGATGTTAAGTCTCAGAGTGCTTAGAGCCATTTGAAATTGTTGTCGGTGAAATGCCTGTAGTGTATCTCGAATCATAAGCAGTTGAAAATTTCCGGAAAAAAGATCCGTTATGCACTGTTTGTTGCCGCGAAATTATTGCCAAAGCACGAAATCTTCATCTATGTTAACGACGTTTCTTTCTCGAGTGAGATTCATACGAAGAAATGTCACCGTGGCAAACCTCTCTTCCTGCGATGCTCTTGGTGTTCGGAAAAATCTGTGTTTTGAATGTGTCTACGATCGGTATCATCCAAGGGCATGCACCAAATCTTACTGAAGAGTAAACTTAGGAATGAACTATAAGAATTAATGTAAGAATTTAGATGAGAATGAAATACTGGAATACGAGAATTTAAAAAGATTGTAAAACCTCAACATACCGTACACATCCAGTGGTAATTTTTACAATTACAATAACGAACGCTCTTGTATCCCATAATTTGATGAGAAACATTCGTGTAGTAACCTTCCGCAGATGTGGGTAGATAAGGGAAACAACAACAAAATAAATAAATAAAAACAATAATTGGGTTTCGAACACAGCGCGTAAAATTAAGAAGCCGCGATGCAAACCGCTGAGTTACCATTCCGCCTGAGTAGATAGTTCGGTAAAAGGCGTGTAAAGTGCGTCGAAAATGCTTCGAAAACTTTGAACGTCGTTTTTTCAGTAACGGTCGAGTAGTTGCGGATAAGGCAAGTCGCTTATTTTAACTCCTCTTCCGCTGAGCGAAGATCCTGACACGTCGTTTTGTTTTTATTTTTCATTTATATACCCATGTCTGCAGAAGATTACTACAGGGATGTTTTCCAGTGTATATTGATATATGGTTGTCCTTATCAGTCTACTAACTGTATGTAAAACGAACGTATTAAAACAAAACGAGAAAATTATATGAAATTGTTCTCAGTTAAATTCCTGTAGTTGCCTTGTCGTGTTCTCCTCGTCAGGTGAATGGGTGTCGATGCCTCTGTACAGGTACATTACTCGAGTGCTCAATAAAGGCGCACGGGTGGCACTGAGGCTGTTGCCAAACTGGGGACCCTTTGCCATTTTACTCACACTTGGGTCAATGTTGCAACCTCCTACGATCATGCAAAGGGGAGCGCGCAAGAGGAGGGCTGAAAAAGCAAAAACACCGTTTGCTGCTTCATATAGCGTTGAGATTTGGTCGAATGAGTTTAAACAGTCCCTGGCGGCTCCACCTGTACACCAGATCAAACACTGTGGTTGCGCTATGCTCCTAAGGGGTCAGATCACGTTCAATGGAGTTGTAGGTCCCCGATGTCAGCAGAGACGTCCACTTGCTTAGCTAAGTGGTAACGTGCTCGCCCCCCATGCAAGCGGGCCCCGCTTCGATTCACGGCCGGGTTGGAGATATTCCCCGCTCGGGGGCTGCGTGTTGTGCTGTCCTTGTTATCATTTTATCCTCATCACCGGCGCGCAAGACGCCCAGTGTGGCGTCGACTGAAATAAGACTTGTAGTTGGCGGCCGAACTTCCCGGATGGGGCCTCCCGGCCAACGTTGCCATACGCTCATTTCATCTGTCTTTAGAGACGGCTTGAATCGTCCGGAGGGTTTCAGCGGTGTCGAACGTTATCAAGTACGTCGTCCTCTTGCTCATCCAACTGCGAACTGTCGTTTTTAACCGCGAGGTGTGTAGGAATGAACGCTGCAGGGGAAAGGATAGTTTCACTGACGCCCTTTATCCCATGTAATTGCGAATACATAGAAAGAAGGATCCATTATTGTGTGAGTATATGATAGCGGAACAAACACTGGTAGCAGATACTTCTGTAAAATATCTGGGAGTATGCGTGCGGAATGATTTGAAATGGAATGATCATATAAAATTAAATGTTGGTAAGGCGGGTACCAGGTTGAGATTCATTGGGAGAGTCCTTAGAAAATGTAGTCCATCAACAAAGGAGGTGGCTTACAAAACACTCGTTCGACTCATACTTGAGTATTACTCATCAGTGAGGGATCCGTACCAGGTCGGGTTGACGGAGGAGATAGAGAAGATCCAAAGAAGAACGGCGTGTTTCGTCACAGGGTTATTTGGTAAGCGTGATAGCGTTACTGAGATGTTTAGCAAACTCAAGTAGCAGACTCTGCAAGAGAGGCGCTCTGCATCGCGGTGTAGCTTGCTGTCCAGGTTTGGAGAGGGTGCGTTTCTGGATGAGGTATCGAATATATTGCTTCCCCCTACTTATACCTCCCGAGAAGATCACGAATGTAAAATTAGAGAGATTCGAGCGCGCACGGAGGCTTTCCGGTAGTCGTTCTTCCCGCAAACCATACGCGACTGCAACGTGCAGTGGCACGTAAAGTGCCCTCCGCCACATACCCTTGGGTGGCTTGCGGAGTATAAATGTAGATGTAGATCTCTTGAGCAGCGGTGTCTGAATTGTTTTTTTCGGCCACCCATAAGAAAACCGCGTGATTTCAAAGCTGGGCGTCGTGATTCTGACCTCCTTTGCAGAGGCGTTAAGAGAAGGTGTGACATTTGGGCAAGTCGGAGTGTGACGACCTTCCCATCGTATGATACGTCCACGATGGCGTTGTGCAGAATTGTGGTGAAATTTGGTGCCAGCTCGACAATAATAACGCATTTTACACCTCAGATGGACTTCTGAGCTCTGACCTTTTTTGCGCATGTGTCGAGATCTTGCTGTCTGAAGTGTCGCTGAGACCGAGTGACGTCGCAGGGCACCACGCTTCTGCACTATCAGGCTTCTTGGAGCCAAATTTCAGACGTCTGGGTCGCAATGGAAGACAATTACAGGATTTCATAAAAGTGACCCTTTAATTGTGTTTCCGATTTATAGCGAACCAATGAAAAAGACGCTGATACAATAAATGCAGGCCTACTCCAAAAAGATTTTGTTTTGCGTTTTTTTGGCTAATGATAGGCGACCACCCATCCACGATTTGGCAACTATTTTTATTTTCAGTGTTGCTGGATGCCTTGCTCGTAATTACAGACGTCATCCTAAGGAAGAAAAGTCATGTGCTGCTTTTTCTAATGCACTGATAAAAAAAGTGCGATATTTTGACGAAAAGTGTAGAAAACCGCGTAAAAGTCACATTCCGCCAGTGTACGATAGCACTCAGAGTCGATACGGTGTCAGGCTGACCTTCCCGACTCATAATGTAGTGCATTGTGCCTTAAGCTGTATGGGCAAGAACAACGTGAAAGTGTGACTTCTCAAAACTGAAAAATTTCCCTTCCCAAAAAAATTGTTCAAATGGCTCTGAGCACTATGGGACTTAACATCTGAGATCATCAGTCTCCTAGACTTAGAACTACTTAAACCTAACTAACCTAAGGACATCACACACATCCATGCCCGAGGCAGGATTCGAGCCTGCGACCGTAGCAGCAAAAAAGTTCCAGACTGAAGCGCCTAGAACCTCTCGGCCACTGCGGCGGGCACACCCTCCCACTGCACCTGTTTAATTATTACATTCTCGTGACAACCGCTGCTAACAGTCATGAAAAGTGGCTACATTCCTGCCAAGTCTTCCTACAGCATCGCAGAAGGAACATCCTGTTTCTCGTAGTCCTATTGCACGACATCGTTCGAACCCAGTGAGGTGTTGAAAATGGCCTCTTTGTCACCTTAAAGGCATTCTTGTCTAACACCAGTCCACCATGTCCAATCCCAAAGGTAACTAACGCTCACGACTGGCACAGCGCGTATTTTTTACTTTTTTTAAACAACCTGCTTGGCATCCTCATACTGGGGCTACTAGCACCGCTCTTATGTGACTGGCGTGAAATTGTAATAACATCAACTTTCAGACGTGGAAACACGCTTACCAACGCACGTTCATGTCGCCCAGCTCCTTCTTGGTGCTGCGATTTTTTCTTCCGTCAGTGTATTTGTAATCTTTTGATGTAACATATAATTGAAGTTGTTTACTCTGTCGTATGCTTTTTGTGATGTAAAAGTAGGATATAGATTGGTACGTTACATTATCCGTGTTTCTCCATCATCTGTTTTATTGTTAAGATTGTACCTATAACATTTCTGTTAAGAGGTTTAACGCTGAGGTAGAATTCAACAACCAGAAATACAAAAGACTAAATGGATGCCATCCACAACATCATCTCTGACATCAAGGCAAAACAAGAGACGAATAGGAACAACGGAAATGAATGTTTTGACGTGCCACGGAAATGACTTTATGAGATAAAATTGGAAGTGTTGATATCTGTAGGGAACTTAATATTAGTAAAATTACTAACATATGGAAACTGATCGCCCTCACATTTACAACACAATCCCAAGGCTGCCTCCCGTGACAAGCATTCTTTTACTAACCCAGAGAGAACTAGACATCAGTCAACAGTTCCATTACTTTGGGATCAGGAGTTTTTCCAGCCTTCATTGGAGGATGAAAAAGAAGACCTTGGCGGAAGAATAATACATTACAACGCCGTTCATACAAATCTCATAGTGACCGCGAGGGCAAAATAAGATGAAATTGAGGTCATTCAAATTCGTGCCACCAAATGTTCTTCTGCAGCATCACACGGAAAAGATGAGAATAGTACTCGTCCTACACTGTACCCCTCGCCACACACCACACGGTTGTTAATACAGTATAAGTGCAGATGAAGTCGCTATGGATCGCGCCATGTTGACCCAAATTCATTGGCATTGGCATTCCATTCATGCCTACCAGACTCTCACACCGCAGTTGACACGAACGTGCTGCAGCATGCAGCGGTAACTCGAGTCGTGGCGTGGAATAGTCGGGAAATTTCGGCTGACGCTCCGAGAACTGCCGGCATGAAGAGGGGTATTCCCCTTGTAGAAGAGAGCAACGAATTTATTGGATGCAATCAGGCAGTGAGCACGAGTTGAATTTATCAGCCGATGACGAGAATGGCGCGTGGGTATTGAACCCTTGACTTAAGAAGTCAAGTGCCTGGAAATACCGGAGCACCGCTAAAGTACAGAGTCGCAGTCAAACTGAGGAGCTTGCGACAAAGACTGAATATGTATGACCCCCGGGAATAAGAAAAGAAACGAAAACATTATGTTTGACGTATTTGTTTTGCAAAATTTGTATAATACAAAACAAAACATTTTTTCTTTTTTTGCCCATTCCGAAATGTTTAACATCGATGTTGGACAATTTATTACGATTTCGGACGTGATTATTTTTAGACCAAAACGAGTAATTACACTTTTAATTTGGTCAACAAGTAAAAGGTAACTGGACCTAATGGGTTGCCTGTGCGATTTCATTTAATTATGGATGAACTTGCTCCCTTTCAGCGGCAGTTCATGCTCAATCACTAGAGCAAGAAGCGTTCCAAGCGACTCGAAAATTGCTGAAGGTCAGCTCCGTTTCCGAGAAAGGTTTTCTGTAAGGCTGAAGTCAGTCTAGCATTATGAAACACTTTTTAAGCTAGCGTGTCATAACCAGTGTGGATTTAGAAAATATTCCCAGTGGGAGCCAACACTGATTCCTCAATCATCTTCCGTAACTCAGCAACACCGACTCAAAGGAAGGCCTCGGCGCTTGTTGGTGACGTCACGTCAGCTAGGCACGGCGAACGCCAGGTCTGTTGCAGGCAGAAACGCCTGGGCGTGCTTATCACTATGAATTTCTTATTTTTGGACAAAATGTTTGGTATTAATTTGGATTCTGCAGTTTTATTTAGATGAAAGAATTTCTTACTATCGTAAAGCTACAAATGAAGATCATAGTTCTGTATTACTGAATCCTGTCGAAACAAACGTAGATCAATATGAGAAGATGCTTTGCCCCATTGCAAGCTTCGGAAATTTTACATTCAAGTAACTATATTTACTTGATCCATTTTGTTATCGAAACTTACCCCAACCCCCTTACAGAGAACTCGTTTCATTTATTTATTTTCGTTTGACATCGTCACTGGAAATGTGAACTAATTTACTTGTGCAAATGCCCAACTGTTGCCAGTCATTAGATTACAGTCGTTTTCAACGAAAGGAGTTCTAAACAGGAAACAAAATAGCTTCATATATCGAAAATACTGCTGAGCTTAAACTTTTTTAAACATGCACATTAGAAAAGATAAATATTCCCCTCTTGCAACTGAAAGGAGAACCTTTATAAGATTTAAAAAAAAAATTATTTGATAAAACAAGTATCTCTCTTTTGCCTCGTCTTCTGTCCTCCACCCCCTCCCCCAACGTGTACAATCGCAACATTCAGTGCTCCTCACCCCCATAGTCAACCAAGATACCTACAGAAGAGCACCAATATGTTCACAGTTTTTTGTAAAAGCAACCCAGTACAAACGTAACTTCCTCAGATTTACAAATAAGGTAAAGAAGCACGAATCCTGTTGCTGCTGGACCATGAAGTTGTTTTTGTATGTCAATCCTTAAAACAGGTGGAGATTTAAGTTCAGGAGTACACTATTTGTTAAGAAGTGTAATGAATTGCACAATTAATTGATTGCAGAAATCTCTTAGAACAATGTGTGTCGGTCAACTACCGCCTATAGTTTCACATTTTCCTGTGTCAGAGAGGGAGACACCACCATTATGAGTATGTCTGCAACAGAGCTGGCGTTGGCCGAGCCTAGCTGACGTGACGTCACGAACAAGCGCCGAGGCCTTCCTTTGAGTCGGTGTTGAACCCAGCCTGCTCTGTTGTCAATGAGGTCGAAATGGCAGCAGATAACGGCGCCCAGGTTGATGCCATGTTCTCTGACTCAGGAACTTTTTTTTAAGTCATCAGCATTCTGACTACTTTGATGCTGCCCGCCACGAATTCCTCTCCTGTGCCAAACGTTTCATCTCTGAGCTGCATTTGCAACCTACGCCCTCATTTATTTGTTGAACGTATTCCAGTCGCTGTCTTCCCCTACAGTTCTTACCCTTTAAAGCGCCCTCTATTACAATGGAACTCCTATCGTCCTGTCCCTTCTCCTTGACAGTGTTTTCCACATACTCCTTTCCTCGACGTTTCTGCAGAGAACCTCCTCATCCTTACTTTATAAGTCCACCCACTTTCCACCATTCTTCTGTAGCACCACATCTCAGATGCTTCGATTGTCCTCTGCTCGGTTTTCCCTCAGTCCCTGCTTCACTACCACACAATGCTGTGCTCCAAACGTACATTCTCAGAAATTTTTTTCCCTAGCTTATGGCGTGTGTTTGATACTAGCAGACTTCCCTTCGCCAGGAGTGCCCTTTTTGTCGGTGCTAGTCTGCTTTTTATGTCATGGGTTATTTTGCTGCCGAGGTATCAGAATTCCTTAACTTCATCCACTTCGCGATCACCAATTCTGGTGTTAAGTTTCTCGCTGTTCGCTTTTCTGCTAATTCTCATTACTTTCGTCTTTCATCGATTCAGTCTTAAACCATATTCTGTACTCATTAGCCTGTTAATTCCATTCAGCACTTCCTCTAATTCTTCTCCACTCTCACTGAGGACGGCAATATCATCAGCGAGTCTTATCGCTTTGAATTTTAATTTCATTCTTCAACGTTTATTTGATTCCCGTCATTGCTTCTTCGATGTCTTTATAGAACAGTAGGGTGGAAGGCTACACCCCTGTCTTACACCCTTTTTAATCCGAGCATTTTGTTCTTGGACTCCCACTCTGATTGTTCCCTCTGCTCCTTGCACGTATTATGGGTTATCAGCCTTTCCTTTGAAACTTCCCCTTTGAATGTAAAGAATGACAGTGCTGGAAAAACTCTTACGTTATTAGATTTTCAAACAGCTGAGCAAAACTCAACGTACTCAGACAGTTTTCTCTTTACTTATTCTGATCATCACTAAACTGACACACAATATTTTTGGCGCAACGCAATCCGACTTTCAATAATCCCTACAAAAGAATGGCCCTGACTAACACTAACCTATACCTTTCATGAATCACTTACCTCACAAAAATCTTCGTTACTCGAAGTACTGCAATACAGCATGCGCCAATACTGCCAGCTAAATAAAAGATTCTAACTACCGAAGGCACTAACTACTGATAGGCATAGTTAGCAAATGAAAGATTTTGATAGAGAATAAACAATGTATTTACCTTAATACTGTTCAAAAGTCATATATCAGTTCATGACGTCCAGTCTTACAAATTTCTTTTTTCTGACGGACACACGTCCAGATCGTCCGCTCTCACAACTCTGCCATCTCTCTCCCCATATCCACCACTGTTGGCGGCTCACCTCCAACTGCGCAACGCTACGTGCTTTTCCCATCCAACTGCCCAACACTACAATAGCGAATATTCCAACAATGCCAACCAGCCACAGATTGCACACAGCACAGTCAGTGATTTTCCAGCCACAGATTGCACACGGCACAGTCAGTGACTTTCATACAGAACACTACGTGGCGTTACCAGCATAAAAACCCGAATAGCCTACTTACACCTTATGGCTTACCCATTTCTTAGAAATTTGAACGTCTTGCACCATTTAACATTATCTAACGCATTTTCCAGGTCGATAACCCGATGAAAGTCTCTCAATTTTTCTTCAGTCTTGCTTGCATTATCAACCACAAAGCGAGAACTGCGTCTGTGGTGGCTATACATTTCCTAAAGCCAAACTAATCGTCATCTAAGAGATCTAATTTTTTTCCATTCTTCTGCACATTATTCTTGTCAGCAATTCGGATGCACGAAACGAGCGAGGTGGCGCAGTTGTAGGTACACTGGACTCGCATTCGGGAGGACGACGGTTCAAACTCGCGCCCGGCCATCCAGATTTAGGTTTTCCGATATTTCCCTAAATCGGTCCAGGCAAATGCCGGGATGGTTCCTTTGAAAGGGCAGGGCCGATTTCCTTCCCCATCCTTCACACAACCCGAGCTTGTGTTCTGTCGGTAATGACCTCGATCGATGTCGACGAGACGTTAAACCCAACCTTCCTTCCTTACTTCCTTGGATGTAAGAGCTGTTAAGCTGACTGTGCGAGAATTCTTTGTCCCTACTTCCTCCAATGTTTTTGGAAATTCTGATGGAATGTTGTCTATTCCTTCTGCCTTATTTGATCTTAATATATCCAAAGCTCTTTTAAGTTTTGACTCAAATGCTGGATCCCTCATCATTTCTCTATCGACTCCTGTTTCTTCTTCTATCACGTCATCACGCGAGTCATCCCGCTCATAGATGCCTTCAAAGTACTCTTTCCACCTAACCGCTCTGTCCTCTGTATTCAACAGTGGAATTCCCATTGCATTCTTAATGTTACCGCCGTTGCTTTTAATTTTACCGAACGTTGTTTTGACTTTTCTATACCCTGAATCGGTGTCTCCAACAACCATTCCTTTTTCGCTTTCTTCACATATTTCATGTAGCCATTTCACCATTTCACCTTAGCTAGCAGTACTTACTATTTATTTCATTCCTAAGTGTATCTTGGTAATCCTGAATTTCCCTGAAAATTGTCGTACTTACTTGTGTCGTCGATCAGCTGAAGTATTTTTTCTGTGATCCGTAGTTTCCTCGCAGTTGCTTTCCTTGCATATATGTTTTTCTTGCCAACTTCTGTGATTGCTCGTTTTGCAGAGACCCATTCCTCTTCAACTCAGCTGCCTGCTGAGCTGTTCATTATCCCAGAACTTATAGCTTTAGATAACTTTCAGTGTGTCTCCTCACTCCTTAGGTGTCTGTATCTCACATCTTTGCACCCTGATTGTTCCTGACTATTCTCTTAAACTTCAGCGTACTCTTCATAACTACTAAATTGTGATATGACAAGTGTATATCTGCTTCTGGATATGCCTTACAATCTAATATCTGATGTTGGAATCTCTGCCTGGTCATGATGTAATGTAACTGAATTTTTCCCGTATCCCCCGGCCTTTTGCAAGTATACCTCCTCCTTTTATGATTCCTGGACAGAATATTCGCTATTACAAGCTGAAATTTACTGCAGAATTCAATTTGTTTTTCTCATTCCTTACCCAAAGCCCATATTTTCCCGTGATCCTTTACTCTACTCCTTCCCTTACAACTGCATTCCACTGTCCCATGACTATTAGATTTTGAACTCCCTTTACGTATTGAATTACCCGTTCAATATCCTCGTCTACTTTCTTTACCTCTTTATCTTCTGGTTGCCATATCAGTATGTGACCCTAAACTACTGTCGTCAGTATTCGTTTGGTGTCGATTCTGATGGGAACAACCCTATCACCGAACTGTTCAAGTAACACACTCTTTGCCCTCTCTATTCGTAACGAATCCTACTCCCGTTATACCATTTTCTGCTGCTATTGATGTTACCCTTGTAAGTAGGCTGTATAGGTTTTATTATTGGTAACGCCACGTAGCGCTCTGTATGAAAATCACTGGCTGTGCTGTGTGCAGTCTGTGGCTGGTTTGCATTGTTGTTGGCTATTGTAGTGTTGGGCAGTTGGCTGTTAACAGCGCGTAGCGTTGCGCAGTTGGAGGTGAGCTGCCAGCAGTGGTGGATGAGGGGGGAGAGATGGCGGAGTTTTGAGAGCGGATGATCTGGACGTGTGTCCATCAGAGACAGTAAATTTGTAAGACTGGATGTCATGAACTGATATATATATTATGACTTTTGAACACTATTAAGGTAAATACATTGTTTGTTCTCTATCAAAATCTTTCATTTGCTAACTATTCCTATCAGTAGTTAGTGCCTTCAGTAGTTTGAATCTTTTATTTAGCTGGCAGTTGTGGCGCTCGCTGTATTGCAGTAGTTCGAGTAACGAAGATTTTTGTGAGGTAAGTGATTTGTGAAAGGTATAGGTTATTGTTAGTCAGGGCCATTCTTTTGTAGGGATTATTAAAAGTCAGATTGCGTTGCGCTAAAAATATTTTGTGTCAATTTAAGCACAGTCATTTATAATTTTTCTAAGGAGACGTTTCACCCTACACTCATCTGATCATAAATCCTCGTCTTCTTTCCACTTCACTTCACTGACCACCACTATAGCTAAATTGAGCGTTAGTTAGTATTTCCCTTATCAGATTTTCTAGCTTCCCTGTCCTGTTCAAACTTCAGACATTCCACGTCCCGATTCGTAGAACGTTATTATTTCGTTAGTTATTTATTATTTTTCTCATGGTTATCTCCCCCTTGCAGTACCCTACCGGAGGTCCGAATGGTGGAATACACCAGAATTTTTTGTCAATGGAGAGCTCATCATGACATTTTTTCAATTACAGTCCACATGTCGTGTGGATACACATTGTGTGTCTTTTATGCAGTGGTTTCCATTGCCATCTGCATCTTCATACCGCTGATCACTGCCGATTCTGCCCTCCTTTTAGGGGCAGTTTCCCACCACTAGAGCAAGAGAGTGCTCTGAACTTCTGTACACTCCTCCGTCCCTTTTGACAAAGCCTTGGCAGAATGAGGGTAATTTCTTACCCTGGAAGTTACGGCTGTCATTGCTGATGATTTTTATTCAAATCATCAGCAGTGATTTGGTTCGAATCTGGGACCGGGGACGTTTTGATAACTAGTCAAAGACGCTGGCACTACACCACGCCTACAGGAACTACTGCAGAGATTCAGATACCGTTTCCACTAATACATAAACTGCTTCGTGAGGAAGATTTATGTATATTAACTACAGTTATAGCAGTGATGAGGGTCTATACAAGGGCGATGTACTTGAAGACAGTATTATGGAAATGGAGAGGATGTAGATGAAGATGAAATGGGAGATATGATACTGCGTGAAGAGTTTGACAGAGCACTGAAAGACCTGAGTCGAAACAAGGCTCCGGAAGTAGACAACATTCCATTAGAACTACTGACAGCCTTGGGAGAGCCAGTCATGATAAAACTCTACCATCTGGTGAGCAAGATGTATAAGAAAGGCGAAATACCCTCAGACGTCAAGAAGAATATAATAATTCCAATCCCAAAGAAAGAAGGTGTTGACAGATGTGAAAATTACCGAACTATCAGTTTAATAAGCCACAGCTGCAAAATACTAACGCGAATTCTTTACACACGAATGAAAAAACTGGTAGAAGCCGACCTCGGGGAAGATCAGTTTGGATTCCATAGAAATACTGGAACACGTGTGGCAATACTGACCCTACGACTTATCTTAGAAGCTAGATTAAGGAAAGGCAAACCTACGTTAGTAGCATTTGTAAACTTAGAGAAAGCTTTTGACAATGTTGACTGGAATACTCTCTTTCAAATTCTGAAGGTGGCAGAAGTAAAATACAGGGAGCGAAAGGCTATTTACAACTTGTACAGAAACCAAATGGCAGTTATAAGAGTCGAGGGACATGAAAGGGAAGCAGTGGTTGGGAAGGGAGTAAGACAGGGTTGTAGCCTTTCCCCGATGTTATTCAATCTGTATATTGAGCAAGCAGTAAAGGAAACAGAAGAAAAATTCGGAGTAGGCATTAAAATCCATGGAGAAGAAATAAAAACTTTGAGGTTTGCCGATGACATTGTAATTCTGTCAGAGACAGCAAAGGACTTGGAAGAGCAGTTGAACGGAATGGACAGTGTCTTGAAAGGAGGGTACAAGATGAACATCAACAAAAGCAAGACGAACATAATGGAATGTAGTAGAATTAAGTCGGGTGATGCTGAGGGAATTAGATTAGGAAATGAGACACTCAAATTAGTAAAGGAGTTTTGCTATTTGGGGAGCAAAATAACTGATGATGGTCGAAGTAGAGAGGATATAAAATGTAGACTGGCAATGGCAAGGAAAGCGTTTCTTAAGAAGAGAAATTTGTTAACATCGAGTATAGATCAAAGTGTCAGGAAGTTGTTTCTGAAAGTATTTGTATGGAGTGTAGCCATTTATGGAAGTGAAACATGGACGATAAGTAGTTTAGACAAGAAGAAAATAGAAGCTTTCGAAATGTGGTGCTACAGGAGAATGCTGCAGATTAGATCACATAACTAATGAGGAGGTTTTGGATAGGATTGGGGAGAAGTTTATGGCGCAACTTGACTAGAAGAAGGGATCGGTTGGTAGGACATGTTCTGAGGCATCAAGGGACCACCAATTTAGTATTGGAGGGCAGCGTGGAGGGCAAAAATCGTAGAGGGAGACCAAGAGATGAATACACTAAGCAGATTCAGAAGGATGTAGGTTGCAGTATGTACTGGGAGATGAAGAAGCTTGCACAGGATAGAGTAGCATGGAGAGCTGCATCAAACCAGTCTCAGGACTGAAGATTACAACAACAACAACAGCAGTGATGAGTGTGTAATACACTCCTGGAAATGGAAAAAAGAACACATTGACACCGGTGTGTCAGACCCACCATACTTGCTTCGGACACTGCGAGAGGGCTGTACAAGCAATGATCACACGCACGGCACAGCGGACACACCAGGAACCGCGGTGTTGGCCGTCGAATGGCGCTAGCTGCTCAGCATTTGTGCACCGCCGCCGTCAGTGTCAGCGAGTTTGCCGTGGCATACGGAGCTCCATCGCAGTCTTCAACACTGGTAGCATGCCGCGACAGCGTGGACGTGAACCGTATGTGCAGTTGACGGACTTTGAGCGAGGGCGAATAGTGGGCATGCGGGAGGCCGGGTGGACGTACCGCCGGATTGCTCAACACTTGGGGCGCGAGGTCTCCACAGTACATCGATGTTGTCGCCAGTGGTCGGCGGAAGGTGCACGTGCCCGTCGACCTGGGACCGGACCGCAGCGACGCACGGATGCACGCCAAGACCGTAGGATCCTACGCAGTGCCGTAGGGGACCGCACCGCCACTTCCCAGCAAATTAGGGACACTGTTGTTCCTGGGGTATCGGCGAGGACCATTCGCAACCGTCTCCATGAAGCTGGGCCACGATCCTGCACACCGTTAGGCCGTCTTCCGCTCACGCCCCAACATCGTGCAGCCCGCCTCCAGTGGTGTCGCGACAGGCGTGAATGGAGGGACGAATGGAGACGTGTCGTCTTCAGCGATGAGAGTCGCTTCTGCCTTGGTGCCAATGATGGTCGTATGCGTGTTTGGCGCCGTGCAGGTGAGCGCCACAATCAGGACTGCATACGACCGAGGCACACAGGGCCAACACCCGGCATCATGGTGTGGGGAGCGATCTCCTACACTGGCCGTACACCACTGGTGATCGTCGAGGGGACACTGAATAGTGCACGGTACATCCAAACCGTCATCGAACCCATCGTTCTACCATTCCTAGACCGGCAAGGGAACTTGCTGTTCCAACAGGACAATGCACGTCCGCATGTATCCCGTGCCACCCAACGTGCTCTAGAAGGTGTAAGTCAACTACCCTGGCCAGCAAGATCTCCGGATCTGTCCCCCATTGAGCATGTTTGGGACTGGATGAAGCGTCGTCTCACGCGGTCTGCACGTCCAGCACGAACGCTGGTCCAACTGAGGCGCCAGGTGGAAATGGCATGGCAAGCCGTTCCACAGGACTACATCCAGCATCTCTACGATCGTCTCCATGGGAGAATAGCAGCCTGCATTGCTGCGAAAGGTGGATATACACTGTACTAGTGCCGACATTGTGCATGCTCTGTTGCCTGTGTCTATGTGCCTGTGGTTCTGTCAGTGTGATCATGTGATGTATCTGACCCCAGGAATGTGTCAATAAAGTTTCCCCTTCCTGGGACAATGAATTCACGGTGTTCTTATTTCAATTTCCAGGAGTGTATATGCACTGTTATCTGTTCCCTATTTAACTGGCATTCGGAGTGACATTTCGTGACAATGACGAGCAGGTCAGCTAAAGCGACGGCAGCGCCTGGTGGGAAAAGAGTAAACAGGCGTCGCAGCTCTGGAGAGGAGCGAAGGTTGGCCAGAATCTGCATATATCTATGCACATTACAAATTAAAGTCCTCCACTGCACTTTTATGTTTGTACATGAACGCTAATCACAGAGACTACTGTAGGAGCTGTTATGGGGTTTTAATTAATAGATAGACTGATTCATAAGGAATGTTTGTGTATATAGTTTTCAAATATTTTGCGCAAATTGGCTGAATTATGAAGAATTAAGGTCCCCTACTGCGTATTTCTGCCTTCATGTAGTAGCTATTCCCAGGAAGTACTGTACGTATTTTGATACAGCTTTCACTGACTGTTCACGAGATGAGTTTGCTTACACAAAAGCAAAGCAAAGCTCTGCATTCTTGCCTCGGTGGGCCAATCGGACCCGACCGACCGCCGTGTCATCCTCTGCCAATGGAGACCCTGGATGTGGCATCATGGTGCGTGGGATCAGCACGCCGCTCTCCCGGCCGTTGTCGTCTTTATTGACCGCAGAGACGCTGCTGCTCGGTCAACTAGCTCCCCAGTTGGCCTCACGACGCATCTAGCAGAAAAAGGAGCCACTATGAATATATTAGAAGAATTAGAAATACACACACACAAAAACAGCGCCCCAGACTATATCCTTAACGAACACACAAAGTTAGCTAACACACTCCTTTCCTGAAAAATTTCCAAAAATCACTTTTCAGCTTCCAAAGCAAATAATAGTAGTACACCTATCTGCAGATCAAGTAGCAAATTTATATGTTACTATAATTCTCATGATGCTAAATGTAATTAAATAATATACTATTATAATTAATTTAGCAATATCAACTCAAAAATTCAATGTCTCTGTACTAGTGTAAAAGGCATTACATTTGTGTAAACTAATATATGATCCTTCCAAACATAATACATCATCGTCAAATGCTACGAGATATCATAGCATCTGTGATACACATATGTTTGTAAGCTCTTTGTATGTATCAATACATGTGGCGCGTGGTAGAAATCGGCTCAGTGACAACTCTTAAGTGTTCAGTGAGAACAATTTACGTGTGCAACAATAAGAATGCAGTGGGAATGCATTTACATCTGTTGGACGAATTTTATGAAAACAAACACTCGAAACCGACGTTTCACGTAAGTCACTTGCAACGAAAATCTGTAACGCAACCGGGCGAGGTGGCCCAGTGGCTAGCACACTGGACTCGCATTCGGGAGGACGACAGTTCAATCCCGCGTCCGGCCATCCTGATTTAGGTTTTCCGTGATTTCCCTAAATCGCTCCAGGCAAATGCCGGGACGGTTCCTTTGAAAGGGCACGGCCGACTTCCTTCCCTGTCCATCATTAATCCGATGAGACCGATGACCTCGCTGTCTGGTCTCCTCCCCGAAACAACCCAACCAACCCAGTAACGCAACCATCTGTATGTGGCGTGTTTATAATTATGTATTATTTATATTTTAGGACAATTAATCCGTAAAAAAACACACCATATGTCATAAAGAAAGCATGTAAACCGTCTGAGGATGAATCACAACGACTCGAAACCAGTAACGGTACCCTTTGAATAAAGGAACTGAAAGTAAATTTGTGGCTGGTTGCTGTCCTAACACCATCAACATTTGTCTTCAAACAACAGCCACGGTCTCCATCATGTCATCATATTACAAAATTGCATACACGGGATTTTCTCTGAAATGTCCTAGAACACCTCACACAAACATTCAGTGGGAAGTGAATTGGTCGGGGAGGCCCTGTACGTTGGTCATCTCGTCCCTCCCCCTCCCCCGAGATGACGACATTAGTAAATTCAGAAAATTTGAAACTCGTGCTTCGCTTGCCCATAATCGATCTCCTGCGCTCCGTACACGAATGAGACAGGAAAGACAGCTGCACGATCGTGGTGCCAAGAGTAGCCTTGCGAAGTGCCTGGACGGAGTACAGATGTAGGTGTTTATGTTGTTGCGGTTCGTGTTCTTGTGTACGTCAATCAACGTCGTCAACGGCTCTTTTTTGGTGGATTGCCGAGGCACACGGCTTATCATCTGCTAAGCAGCAATAAAGTAATAAGTCGGCTTTTTGCAGTTAGTCCTAGATGAATATTTTTGCCAAAATTAATTTGTATCAGCAGAAGTCGCAACTTACTTGACCTGTTTCATTCGTAGAAGTGTTGCATTCTCGTCAGAGACGTGGGAGCAGGTGAAATCTGCTACGGGTTAACTGGCAACTGATTTCGAATAGCAGCAAGGAGACTGCCACGCGTTAAGTACCCCCGTATGGCGGAGGATTGCCACCGAAACGTAAGACTGTAACCAAGCATTCTGGCGCAAAACCCTATGATCATGAGTCTGTAGCACCACTTTCTTGCCGGCCTGGGGTGACCGAGCGGTTCTATGCGCTACAGTCTGGAACGGCGCGACCGCTATGGTCGCAGGTTCGAATCCTGCCTCGAGCATGGATGTGTGTGATGTCCTTAGGTTAGTTAGGTTTAAGTAGTTCTAAGTTCTAGGGGACTGATGACCTCAGATGTTAAGTCCCATAGTGCTCAGAGACATTTGAACCATTTTTGAACCACTTTCTTCTCCTTGCTGGAAAAGCAGTGATGATGAAAATATTTTACGCTGCCAGGTTTCGAGCCAAATACCACTAGATGCAGCTGTCCATTTCATTCTAATTAAAGTTTAGTAAAAAACCTGGCACAGTTAGGAAAGAAAACAGGACACAAACTGTACTAACAAAATTTAGTGCACTTAGAAATTTACCTTAGCATCATGCAGTTGGATGAGCCCAGATGACTTCTTAAATTTATTCTCTTGCATTGACATCGCAATTTCCACTTTTATGTATTTTATCAAGAAGTGCATTTTCGTTTGAGCACTCATGCGAGGTCTGTTCGTCCTATCGCGATTCATCGCGGCCGACCTTCCACCATGTCTAAAAGCGAAGTTTGATTTGCACAACGTTCATGCTACAGTTTCTCTACTGCCATTGATAAAAGTAAACTCACTTTTTATATTGCTGTTATAATTACATTTTCGTTTTGGCATGATGAAAGAACGAATATGAATCGGTACTACAACACTGCAAAACGCTAACAATAAATAAACAAAGATTGTAGAGTAAGTTGTACCAGGCCTACTTGCACACTGCTCAGTACATTGCAATCCAAACATCTGGTAGCGCAAAATACAGTAGCGAAGAGGAATTACAAAAAAGCAGAACATTTGTGCGTTCCCAAAAAGCTTTCGAGACAGCGGATGTTTTGGAAGAAAAGAAACGGGATTGCCCAGAGAAAAACGGGGTAAGTTGCCGCCCTATGCTAGATAGAAGACCACTGCACAACCAAAGCAGTTACAGTTCGACAACTGAGCAATTTCGTTGTACCGTCCGTGATGAAAATGGCAAGAAGGAAGTGAAGGATCCGCCGTGATCTACTCGCAGCACCAGCGCAAGAGGTAATATATATATATATAGTGCTAGACTAGTTTATATATAGGAACTACGTGATTTCAGTCAAACAGCTATATATATATATATATATATATATATATATATATATATATATATACTAGTCTAGCACTATCTAGCTGTTTGACTGAAATCACGTAGTTCCTAAATACAGATTCCGGGCTGGGATTACAACACTGTTAATACTGTTTCTGCTAAATTCGAGTTCAGGGTTAGTTCCTTAGCCAGCGCGAGGTATCAAAGAAATTATCCACAATCGTCGGCAGGAAACCCTACACGGAACCCGTTGTGCATCACATGAGGATTGACTCAAAAATTCGGACAGTCGAAATTCTAATATGAGCCAAAAATTGTGAACTTCTCCGACAACGGCCCGGTTTTATGGTTATAACGGTAAGCTTAGAGAAATTCGGACACTGTCATTCCTGCGCCCATTAGCGATTTCAACAGGGTGGGAGAAACTGTTTCTTCTGCCACATACCACATACGGCAAAAATACCTAGTTTTCTGCTGTTGTTCAGTGTGTTACAATTACCTTTACGCTGCGGTGACGATTTCTAAAATCAAAATATGGGACCCAAATTAGAAATAGAAATGAATGGACAGTTTGTGAAAACTTCTGTTATTACCATACCTATATAGTAGATTTGTGTTAAACTACTTGGTTTATGCTACAACAACGTAGACCATTGTCGCAATTTGTTAAAATTCGCGCTGCTAAAAGATGTGTAAAACGTTACATTAGTAATCGGGTAAATATTTTATTGAGGAGACATGCAAACACAATATATCACTTTAATATAACGAAGTCTTTAACTGCGGTAGAAAATGATCATTATTTACATAGGCTACTTATTTTTCACTCTCAATTGGCCTGGAAGTTCTGCCTTGGTAGTTTCTGAAAAATGTTCTTTGGGTAAAATTTTAGTTACGGCAGCGGCGGCGTAGTGTGCTGACGTTGGTAATAGTCTTTTATGTTGACTATAAAGTAAATAATTAATGCTGGTCGTGCTCTAAGATTGACAGGTTCTTGTACGTACTCTTGTCAGTTCAGTAAATTAATTATCCTCGTAAAGCGAACATCCATAATAAAACGTTTGCGTTATAATGAATAGATTAACACCGACGTTACATGTTGCCAACATCAGCACACTATTCCGCCACTGCAGCAAGTAAAATTATACCGTTTTTTGTTGTATTTTGCAGAAGTTTTATATTTTCAAAGGAATTTTATTAAAAAAATCAACACTTCAAGTATGCTAAAAATAAATTTTGGTTATAATTACTTCCTTAAAAGTTTACATAATAAACCTCTTTCCTCCATCAGTTCAAAACGAAATTGGATCGAGATCACGCTTTCTGAGTAGCGTTAGTGTCAGGAAGAGCTAGCACAAATGCAGTAATGAATTAGAAATTTTTGCAGAGATGTAAGGAAACTGTAAACGATTAATCTCGTTCCTTCTGGTTTAATAGAAGTGTGCAGTTTCCTTATTCTCTCAGTACGACCACATTTGTTCTCCATTTGATTATGCTACATCTTAATTGAAAACACGCTACTTCAAAATTTACCGGACGAGTAATGAAAAACTGGGTAATACACGTCTCGTATGTATTTCATCGGGACACTGAAGCTAAATAAGGGATGATCGCGTAAATTATGGGACGCCTGGTCACCCTACTTTACATGCCTTTGAAATAGGACCCGACATAGTGATTTTTGCGAGTAGGGATGATCTCGCACGCATGACTCACTGACTCACAGCTCGTGCTAACCTCCAGTGTGCAGCGCAGACAGGCACCTGGTGCATCGCTTGCACAACAGCGGCAGCAGCAGCTTCGGCATTCCAACACGTGGGCGCTGCTGCGGCGCTGCCCGTGGGCAAGTTCCACTGACCTTGACAGCCAAACTCCGGGGAATCCCCGAACTCGGTTGTCTGGGGAGAGGCGGCGGGAAGGCTGGACAAATACGCTCTCGCGAAACAGCCGGCAACTAGGTCACGCGTTGGCGAACTTGGCAACGCTGTTACCTTAGCTCTGCGTGACTCTCCTGTTATCGATTATTTACAAAACGAGACGTTGAACTGGGGAAAACACCGTAATCAAATCAAGCGGCTGTTGTCTGAATACCAGCCGGCCATGTTGACTTCCGCGACAAGTGCGTTAACGGAAAGCGATGATGACCGCACAGATGTCGCCTGTCTTACTATTTTCGCTAGGCCATTGAACAAGCAGAGTAAAAGACAGGGAAAAAAGCTTTCTGTTCTGTAAGGGAACCACTGCAGTTGCACAAGAATGTTCTCTTCCCGTTTTCGATCAACATGGAACTAGTTTCTCATAAATCAGTTGCAAGAACTACTTATTTTTCGTCTCCTGCGAATATTTGAGATTTCACTGCTGAATAATTTACAGACTAAGATGTTAATTCTTTCTTGTTCGAACTACACAGAACAGGATCGCATTGCCTCAAAGCCCCATCAACAACAAATAAATCGCAATTACTGTACAAAGAATTTCGCAGCTGTCAGTTAGGCGTTACATAGATCATTTGAGCGATTTCATTATTGAAATAACGTGGAACGAGTCAGATTACAGGATATGTATACAGGATTAGTTTTAACATTAATGAATACATTATTTTGTAGTCCTACACAACAAGGTTTTTTTGTCGAATAAACTGTTCCTTACACGTAAGATACTTTTTCTTTGTCCATAGGCAGACGACGGTATCTTGCATGGTGTTTCGCTGGCGCTAAAAGTCACCATAGTCAATGGTTAATGAGGCGGTGTGTAACAGCAGCAGTTAGGTTCCATTAGCGTACTGGTGTTGCCGCGGACGTAAAATGTATTCACGCGTAAATATGCATTGTCTTTTCTTTTCCTCTGTGTTCATTAACAAGACACAGCGGATATTTGATGTTACTATGACACACGAGTAGTTGCTCTTTAAGCTCTGCTCTTTCTAGGCGAGATATAAATGAGTACGTACTAAATGTTTACGCATAATATAAAAATGAGATTTATACAAATTCATATAACTATTACTAATATTTTGTGGACATTTTCGCATCTTTCAATAATGTGAGGTCTTGTTTAAGATATTAAAAAAATTCTTTATATGAATAATTAAAATTGACCATAATTTGGAGCTCTTCCTCGATCGTTTCTGTACTACATGTGTTTCTTGTCTCATTCCATTTGTTATTCGTTAATGAGAACATCCTTTCCAAAAAAACTGAACAAGAATCCCACTGTCTCATAAATATTTGGCACCTTATGTTCTGGTGCTCCTGAAAAGAAACGTTACTACCGTCCTTGTTCAAAGGTGATTTCTCAGGTTAATTTCCACTGCAGTTTCGAAGCCTTTAAATTCAGTTCCATTCTCAAAGGAAAACCCAGGTAAGTATGCAAATCGACGGTTGCAGTAATATCACATGTCTTTTCCAGATACTGAAGTAAAATACAGTAAAAGGCATTGAAACCTGCTGAAACATTTTTTCCTTTAAGTAAGAATTTAAGTCATCCAACTGTTGCTTTGCCTTGCAGCCATAAAAACCAGCCTTCTGCCTCTGTTTAAGCGTATCAGCTAGAAGACGCATTTGTTCAAGGGTCTCCAATACACTCAGATGACAACTTTACAGTGTTCTGTTAACTGTATCCATCAGATTACCGACATTGCTCACAAAATGGAGGTATATTTCTGCATGATTTCTTGCTCAGGGTTTTCATTCAGAAAAACTGACCTCAGAAATTTGCATAAACTGTGATATGGTTATAAATTTTTTAGAACTACACTTTTCATACCAATATCTATTTGTCAATAGCATTCTCAATTACATTATGGATTGTATTATTACTGCAGTTCCACCTTCATAATATTTTTACTCTTATTGACAGGTGACTGAAAACTTATTTATTCGCGCCAAAATTAGCGCTTGCATGATCAGCATTGTATGAAGAAAGCCTTATTTACACTCAGCTTGTGGATATCTAAACTTCGCAATAGTAAATGAGTCACTCCAGAAGAGATTTCAGCAGCACTTTCAGTGAATTTCAGAAGATTGTTTCGCACTCCTTTCAGTGGGTCAAAATAGCAAATGCAAATAGGAGATATCTGTTGCTGTTGAAAAAAAACTGACGTTTTCCTGAGCCTTTCTGAATGTCTAAAAAGTCATTCACACTCTTTGTCCTTCACCAACATTAGCACCTTTGTTCGTTTACAAGAATCTTCGCAAAATCTTCGAAAAATATGTTGTTGTTACCGGGTATTCAAGTCATACACCCATACGATGCCTTTTGTCAGATGAACATACCGTGCATTCGGGAGGACGACGGTTCAATCCCGTGTCCGGCCAACCTGGTTTAGGTTTTCCGTGATTTCCCTAAATCGCTCCAGGCAAATGCCGCGATGGTTCCTTTGAAAGGGCACCGCCGACTTCCTTCCCCGTCCTTCCCTAACCCGATGAGACCGATGACCCCGCTATTTGGCCTCCTTCCCCCAAAACAACCCAACCATACCGTGCAGTTGGAATTTGAACTTCCTCGACAGACTGAGACAGGTGGGTGGCTCTAGCAAGATCCAGTCGCAGATTGAACCTTTGTAGGAACGGGATCCGAAAACAACGATCGTGTGAAACTCAGCTCGCTCTGTTTGTCCACGAGACGAGGGATTCAGTACATACCGGCGCGCAGGTGGATGCCGTGTTCCTTGACTTCAAGAAGCCGATAGATACAGTTGCGCACTGCTGCTCAATGAACAAAAGACGAGCCTAAGCAAAATCGGACAAGCTACTTGATTGACCTGAAGACTTTCTAGCAAACAGAACACGGCGTATCATTCTCAACGGAGAGGAATCTTTAGACGTAAATGTAACCCCCACCGTACCCCAAGAAAGTGTTATAGGAGCATTACCTGTCACACGTACTAGATGAATCACCTAAAAGCTACCCCGCAAACATTGCGGAAATGCAAAGTGCTATGATGTGTGGTTTTTGTTTCTAGCATTTGTAGACTTAGAGAAAGCTTTTGACAGTGTTGATTGGAATACTCTCTTTCAAATTCTGAAGGTGGCAGGGGTAAAATACAGAGAGAGAAAGGCTATTTACAATTTGTACAGAACCCAAATGGTAGTTATAAGAGTCGAGGGGTATGAAAGGGAATCCGTGGTTGGGAAGGGAGTGAGACAGGGTTGTAGCCTTTCCCCGATGTTATTCAATCTGTATATTGAGCAAGCAATAAAGGAAACAAAAGAAAAGTTCAGAGCAGGTATTAAAATCCATGGAGAAAAAATAAAAACTTTGAGGTTCGCCGATGACATTGTAATCTGTCAGAGACAGCAAAGGACTTGGAAGAGCAGTTGAACGGAATGGACAGTGTCTTGAAAGGAGGGTACAAGATGAACATCAACAAAAGCAAGACGAGGATAATGGAATGAAGTCGAATTAAGTCGGGTGATGCTGAGGGAATTAGATTAGGAAATGACACACTTAAAGCAGTAAACGAGTTTTGCTATTTGGGGAGCAAAATAACTGATGATGGTCGAAGTAGAGAGGATATAAAATGTAGACTGGTAATGGCAAGGAAAGCGTTTCTTAAGAAGAGAAATTTGTTAACATCGAGTATTGATTTAAGTGTCAGGAAGTTGTTTCTCAAAGTATTTGTATGGAGTGTAGCCATGTATGGAAGTGAAACGTGGACGATAAATAGCTTAGACAAGAAGAGAATAGAAGCTTTCGAAATGTGGTGCTACAGAATAATGCTGAAGATTAGATGGGTTGATCACATAACTAATGAGGAGGTATTGGAGGAGGAGGAGGAGGAGGAGGAGATTAGTGTTTAACGTCCCGTCGACAACGAGGTCATTAGAGACGGAGTACAAGCTCGGGTTAGGGAAGTATGTGAAAGGAAATCGGCCGTGCCCTTTCAAAGGATCCATCCCGGCATTTACCTGAAACGATTTAGGGAAATCACGGAAAACCTAAATCAGGATGGCCGGAGACGGGATTGAACCGTCGTCCTCCCGAATGTGAGTCCAGTGTGCTAACCACTGCGCCACCTCGCTCGGTAATGAGGAGGTATTGAATAGAATTGGGGAGAAGAGGAGTTTGTAGCACAACTTGACTAGAAGAAGGGATCGGTTGGTAGGACATGTTCTGAGACATCGAGGGATCACCAATTTAGTTTTGGAGGGCAGCGTGGAGGGTATAAATCGTAGAGGGAGACCAAGAGATGAATACACTAAACAGATTCAGAAGGATGTATGTTGCAGTAGGTACTGGGAGATGAAGAAGCTTGCACAGGATAGAGTAGCATGGAGAGCTGCATCAAACCAGTCTCAGGACTGAAGACCACAACAACAACAATGATGTGTGGTTTTTGCAGAATGGATTGTCAGTCAGGAGATCGTATTGTTAGCCGATTAACAGATTGTAATATTACTTAGAAAGTGTGCTTCTTTGTGCAAACATACACTCTTATAAATGGAACAACACATTAACTTCAAGATGGGTTACACAAGAGGGGAAGAAGAGTGACCATTTGTCTTGTGGTGCAGTTTTTCTCTTCGTTTGGCAGTAGAATAATCGTTCGATGAACTTGTTCTAGTTCCAGACAAAACTGTCCACATTGCTAATCAGTGTGAGATGGACCAGGATTTCAGAGGGGTTTCTTTAGCCTCGAGAACTCTCCCCTCCTGGCTTATTGTCAGTCCTAGAAATATTGATGAGCAGTATTGATGGACCTCAAAATATTCTCACCATTGCCTATACACATTGAACGTGTGAGGTCAAATATTGACTGTTTGACAATATTCTCCATTCAGATGTTGACAGAGTCTCAGGAACCAGCCACGCGACGTTAGTGTGCACTGTTTATTTTTTTCAATTCGCCATTGTGTATATCACACTTTAGATTCAATTTTTAAGGAGTCTTTTAACACAAAAGAATTTTAATAGGCGTATGCAAGGGTAATCATTGTATATGTCACTTTAGTATGGTTCACGGAGGATTCGCTATAATATTCCTTACTTCATTAATTTAAAAATATAGTATAGATTGTTCTGTTACACAGCAACTTTGAAAAACGCTCCCATTTCGGCAAATACGCCATATATATGCAGTGAATGGTAAGATGCCTAGGAAATGTGTGTCAGTTTCACTAAATTATCACAAGGAGCAAAACGTTTGACGTTAATTTTCTGAACAGGTCTTTGCAAGACAAAATGAATTGCTTCATAGGTTTCCATAGAAGTTTACTAATTGTGGTTGCTGATACTGCAGAATTAAACTTCGAGCATTAAAATGACCTGTCTGTCGCCAGATGTCTGTAAGTTTCTCCTCTCTCATTAACGTATATTGCTTTTTTTATTTTATCTCGTATTAACACTAATAACTTGTCATACGATGCAGGACTAATCGGAAATTAATGTATAAAATCTTTTGGGTCCGTGATTCAGGTTTCAGTCAGGAAATTAACATGTGACCAGTGGCTCCTTTTTTCAACCAATCGCGGACCCATTTCCTCTTTTTCCCTGTTTTGTGTTGCTTGTAAGCTACAGCTAATACAATTGCAGTATACGCTTTCCTCTGACATTCGACATCTTACCCTCGTGAAATCGCTATGTCAACTGACAGTTTTTATCAGTGTTATTGATTGTGTGAGGTCGTTGCAATATATTGATGGTTCGACAAACTAGTATTGTCAATATATATTGAACGTCTGCAGTCCCCTTTACAGAGTGGAAAATATTGGAAGCAAATTCACATGTCATATCACCAAAAAGAATAATCGTTGAACCTACAACACCCGTAATTTCTGTCTTTATGCAATAACACGCGGAACCTTTATTCTTTTGTTAGTACAACGCAACTTTGCAAAAAAATTGATAACAAATCGTATTTCGTGGTGTACAGCACCCGCAAAAAAATTCAGAACTGCTTCTTCCCACAACGCAAACAGCCAAGCTAGAGATGAAAAACTCTGTTATTGTTATTACACTGAAGTGCCAAAGAGACTGGAATAGCAATTCGTATTCAAATACAGTGATAGGTAAACAGTCAGAATACGGCGCAGCGGTCAGCAACGCCTATATGACAAGTGTCTGGTGCGGTTAAAGGCGCTGCAGTCTGGAACCGCAAGACCGCTACGGTCGCAGGTTCGAATCCTGCCTCGGGCATGGATGTTTGTGATGTCCTTAGGTTAGTTAGGTTTAACTAGTTCTAAGTTCTAGGGGACTAATGACCTCAGCAGTTGAGTCCCATAGTGCTCAGAGCCATTTGAACCATTTTTGTCTGGTGCACTTGTTAGGTAGCTTACTGCTGCTGCACTGGCAGGTTTTCAAGATTAAGTGAGCTTCAACGTGGTGTTTCAGTCGGCGCATGGGCGATAGGTCCCAGCATCTTCGAGGTAGCGATGAAGCGATTTTCCCGTACGACTACTTCACGAGTCAGGAATCCGGTAAAATATCAAATCTCCGACATCGCTGCCGCCGGAAAAAGATCCCGCAAGAACGGGACCAACGACGACTGAAGATAATGTTTCGACGTGACAGAAGTGTAAACCCTCCGCAAATTGCTGCAGCTTTCAGTGCTGGGCCCTCAACAAGTGTCAGCGTGCGAACCATTCAACGAAACATAATCGATATGGGCTTTCGGAGCCGAAGGCCCAGTTGTGTAACCTTAATGACTGCAAGACACAAAGCTTTACGCCTCCCCTGAGCCCGTCAACACCGACATTGGACTGTTGATGACTGGAAACATGTTGTCTGGGCGAACGAGTCTCGCTTCAAATTGTATCGAGCGGATGGACGTGTACGGGTATGGAGACAACCTCATGAGTAGTTGGAGTGATATGAGACTCCTGATACGTCTTGATGCGACACTGACAGGTGTCACGTACGTAAGCATCCTGTCTGATCACCTGCATCGCCGGCCGGAGTGACCGAGCGATTCTTGGCGCTACAGTCTGGAACGCGCGACCGCTACGGTCGCAGGTTCGAATCCTGCCTCGGACGTGGATGTGTGTGATGTCCTTAGGTTAGTTAGGTTTAAGTAGCTCGAAGTTCTAGGGGACTGATGACCTCAGCAGTTGAGTCCCATAGTGCTCAGAGCCATTTTAACCATTTGATCACCTGCATCCATTCATGTCCATTGTGCATTCCGACGGACTTGGGAAATTCTAGCAGGACAATGCGATACGCCACACGTCCAGAATTGCTACAGAGTGGCTCCAGGAACATTCTTCTCAGTGTAAACACTTCCGTTGGCCACCAAACTCCCCAGACATGAACATTATTGAGCATATCCAGGATGCCTTGCAACTTGCTGTTCAGAAGAGATCGTTACCCCCTCTTACTCTTGCGGATTTATGGACAGCCCTGCAGGATTCATGGTCTCATTTGCCTCCAGCACTACTTCAGACATTACTCGAGTCCATGCCATGTCGTGTTGGGGCACTTCTGCGTGCTCGCAGGGGGCCTACATGATATTAGGCACGTGTACCAGTTTCTTTGGCTCTTCAGTGTATATTCCAAAATGAAACAACCCGGTACGGGTGTTGCAAAGCGAAAGTTCATCTGTCGTCTGCAAATCCTGGCCCATCAAGGTGAGAATGAAAGATGAGCTATTCACCGTAAGATGACTGTTAAAACTTCAGGTGGTGTATTTCCACGGCAGAGAAAAATGCTTCAAATGTCTCTGAGCACTATGCGACTTAACTTCTGAGGTAATCAGTCGCCTAGAACTTAGAACTAATTAAACCTAACTAACCTAAGGACATCACACACATCCATGCCCGAGGCAGGATTTGAACCTGTGACCGGAGCAGTCGCTCGGCTCCAGACTGTAGCGCCTAGAACCGCACGGCCACTCTGGCCGGCTTCCACGGCAGAAAAAGAGTACTATTTATTCGCTTTTTTCCCTCTACACAAACAGTTATATTTATTGGTTCCCATAAGGCTCCATATTTAGGTAAATAATGCGGGAAGCGAAGCACAGTGCATTTGCGAGAAAACAATCTGAACATGAAGCAATTTATCCATCCCTCAACGGGTACGGAAACACCTCCTACATTATGTGCCTCAAGAAGGATCTTGTAGATTGGAAATCGATTTCAGTTAAAGTGGAAAGCATTAAATGTAGTTTTTAACATATATCACATAAATTTAAAAAAATCCAAAGTAGGACTTGCGCACCAAGAGTTCTGTGCAAACTAAATTAGTTATATGCATAAAGTTCAGTCATCCTGGGAATCGAGAATGTGAACGATTTTCGCTATTTTCGATAAAGGTACAGGCAAGATATCGGTCCAGGGATTTCTAAGATCGTTTCAAAATCTCCACAGCAGTTTCTTAGACCAGCATGGGCATATGAAGCGAGCAGAAAAATTCGGTTTATACGTGTAGATATTGAAGACTTATTGAACTATTTTTATTTAGTTACTAAAATGAGGCTACAATTTACATTTTATGTTTGCATACAGCAATGTTCGTTTATTATTCTTTTGTCGGAGGATGAATGCAGTGTATGTTATAATGCTAAAAACATTTTATGTGATATAATTAAAATTTAACAATTTTCAAATCTTTTAATTTGCATGAACTGTAAAACCATGCTTCTTGACAAATTCATGATGCTACGTCAACGGGAAGTACCGTACAGGTTTCGATGAGTGGGTTTTGCGAGATTCAAAATATGTGACATAAATGACCGAATCTGTTGACTGCACTGACTTCTAAGCATAATCTTTTTACACCGCCAAGGCACCATAGGCCTTCGTAAGCGAAGTAAATTTGAAGTTGGTAAGCCAACCTGTTCAAGAAAAAACGGGGTCCTAACAGACGGGCAGACAAACAGAAAAAAATAAAAACATGGACACGTACGAGCAGGATTCCCGCACTACGGATTCTGCACAAACTCAGTTACGTATGTATACAGTTTTTCCATTCCTAGATCAGAGAATCTCGATCATTTTTGCCTGTTGTTAATACTGACAAGAAATCGGTCCCAGGAATTCCAAGATTTTAGAGATTGTTTCAATTTCAATGATATAAATATGACATACGGTCATGCATGAGGCAGGCGACCACTTTTATAATAATTAGTAGTTCTCCATTCCGGGTGACTTGGTCGCAGTGGTAAAAGTCAAACATTAGGCAAGGAATGACTCTATTGCTCACGTGACGCGTTTCGGAATTTATCCATCTCCAGATATCCAGAAGCGATTACTGCACGTTGATATGTCTTTTCAAGTTGTGTGTGAAATAAAAATTCGCAGACTAATCTATGTCTACGTGATATAACTATAATTTTATAATTTTCAGTTTTTTTACTTTATTTTTATTGTAAAACCTTCCTTTTTGACAATTTTCATGATTCTAGGGCAACGGAAAGTACCGTATAGGTTTTGGTTAGTGAGTTTGCAGGTATCAAAATGTGTGATATAAATGGCGACATCTTTTGACTGCATTGACTCAATTTTTTACACCGTCAAGGGATCATAGATAACAGTATGAGACACAGATTTCGACTTGATATATCTAACCGTTACTGAGAAAAAGGGTTTCCAACAACCGGACAGACAGAAAACAAAGCATCCTACAAGGGTTCCGTTTTTACCAGCTGAAGCAAAAAGGACTAAATAGTATTTATTCTCCAACGTCCAAATGGCAGTAGCTGACGTCCCCACTTCTTCTGTCATTATGAAAGCTGTCTGCATCTATGCTCCGCAAACCACTGCGAAGTGCGTGGCAGATGGTACTTCCCATTGTATCACGCATTAGAGTTTCTCTCCATTAAATTCGCGTAACGAGTGCGAGAAGAATTCTTAAATGATCGTCTGTGCACTTTAATTAGTTTTATCTTGTCCTCGCGCGGCCTCTGCTGGAATGATACGAAGGGTTGTAGCTTATTCTTAGAGTTATCACTTAATACTGATAGTTGAAAGTTTTAAAGTAGGTTTTCGCGTTGTAGTTTTTTCGGGCGTCTGTAAGTTAAGGTTATCAGCAACTGCTTGACGCTGTCCCAGGGCTTAAATAAACCTGTCATATTTCGTTGTCTTTTTATGTACATTCAGTACCCGCCATTTTTCATATCTTGTATGGGTCCCACACACATGAGTGTTCTGTATTGGATCGCACAAGTGTTTTGTAGACACGCTGCATTTTACTGGCATACTACTGACCCCATGTGGTAATTCCACTTCATATCTCAACAAATTTTTAGAACCAGGTCTTTGTATGAGGTGACTGATTCCTGCTGCTACTCATTGATATTGCAGTCGGGGGAGAGTAGGGTTTTGCGTTTAGTGAAGTACGGAGGCTGCTCAGTAAAGAATGATCATAATTTATTATGGTCATAATTTCTCGCTCTAAAATTTAATCTTATGTTATTCTATTAGCTTAATGTGCAATAAACACGCCGTAGTAGTTTCATTGTTGGGACTCTTGGTTCCTGCTAGTGAGAGGCAGGCTAGGTCAGACATGTACAGTATCGCCTATCGCTGCAATGGAGGTAGCACGCGAGGAACTATAGGCGGCTTTGAAATTCTGCTTTCGTCTCAACAGATCTTCAACTGAGGCCTATACAATGTTACAGGAGGCCTATGGAGAATCTGTTCTGCCCTAAAGCACAGCTCGAAGGTGGTTTAAAATGTTTAAAGAGGGGAGACAATTAATTTCAAAGGAAGGTGTACCAAACTTTTCGACTCTGTAAGCGCAGAACAGGGAATCAGTGATCATAAGGCCGTGAAAGAACTTGCCCCACTTCTAACAGCCGTGTACCGCAAGTCTCTAGAGGAACGGAAGGTTCCAAATGATTTGAAAAGAGCACAGGTAGTTCCAGTTTTCAACAAGGGTCGTCGAGCAGATGCTCAAAACTATAGGCTTATATCAATGACGTCGATCTGTTGTAGAATTTTAGAACATGTATTTTACTCGCGTATGATGTCATTTCTGGAAACCCAGACTCTACTCTGTAGGAATCAACATGGATTCCGGAAACAGCGATCGTGTGAGACCCAACTCGCTTTATTTGTTCATGAGACCCAGAAAATATTAGATGCAGGCTCCCAGGTAGATGCCATTTTCTTTGACTTCCGGAAGGCGTTCGATACAGTTCCGCCCTGTCGCCTGATAAACAAAGTAAGAGCCTACGGAATATCAGACCGGCTGTGTGGCTGGATTGAAGATCTTTTAGCAGACACAACACAGCATGTTGTTCTCAATGGAGAGAGACGTTAAAGTAACCTCTGGCGTGTCACAGGGGAGTGTTATGGGACCGCCGGCCAGTGTGGCCACGCGCTTAAAGGCGCTTCAGTCTGGAACCGCGCGACCGCTACGGTCGCAGGTTCGAATCCTGCCTCGGGCATGGATGTGTGTGATGTCCTTAGGTTAGTTAGGTTTAAGTAGTTCTAAGTTCTAGGGGACTCATGACCTCAGATGTTAAGTCCCATAGTGCTCACAGCCATTTGAACCATTTGTTATGGGACCATTGCTTTTCACAATATATATAAATGACCTAGTAGATAGTGTCGGAAGTTCCATGCGGCTTTTTGCGGATGATGCTGTAGTATACAGAGAAGTAGCAGCATTAGAAAATTGCAGCGAAATGCAGGAAGATCTGCAGCGGATAGGCACTTGGTGCAGGGAGTGGCAACTGACCCTTAACATAGACACATGTAATGTATTGCGAATACATAGAAAGAAGGATCCTTTATTATATGATTATATGATAGCGGAACAAACACTGGTAGCAGTTACTTATGTAAAATATCTGGCAGTATGCGTACGGAACGATTTGAAGTGGAATGATCATATAAAATTAATTGTTGGTAAGGCGGGTGCGAGGTTGAGATTCATTGGGAGAGTCCTTAGAAAATGTAGTCCATCCACAAAGGAGGTGGCTTACAAAACACTCGTTCGACCTATACTTTAGTATTGCTCATCAGTGTGGGATCCGTACCAGGTCGGGTTGACAGAGGAGATAGAGAAGATCAAAAGAAGAGCGGCGCGTTTCGTCACAGAGTTATTTGGTAAGCGTGATAGCGTTACGGAGACGTTTAGCAAACTCAAGTGGCAGACTCTGCAAGAGAGGCGCTCTGCATCGCGGTGTAGCTTGCTGTCCAGGTTTCGAGAGGGTGCGTTTCTGGATGAGGTATCGAATATATTGCTTCCCCCTACTTATACCTCCCGAGGAGATCACGAGTGTAAAATTAGAGAGATTCGAGCGCGCAAAGAGGCTTTCCGGCTGTCGTTCTTCCCGCGAACCATACCCGACTGGAACAGGAAAGGGAGGTAATGACAGTGGCACGTAAAGTGCCCTCCACCACACACCGTTGGGTGGCTTGCGGAGTATAAATGTAGATGTAGATGCTGCTCTTACGGACGAAAACATCACACTGCTGCTGTCATTGTGAGAGAGGATCGACGAATTACCGTAAGATCACTTTCTAAAATACTGAACATGTCACTGGGTGCCACCCACACGTTGCTGGCAGAAAAATTACACGACACGTGTTTGTGCGTGATGGGTTCCAAGACTGTTGATTCTCTAACTAAAGGACACTCGCGTGCAGGTCTGCAAGCAGTTAAAGTTAATGTTCGAGGAAGATCCGGAGTTTCTTTCAAATGTAATCACAGCTGATGAAACTTGGCTACATTATTTTGAACCTGAGAGCAAACAGCAAAGCTCAGTGTGGAAATCTCCTTCATCACCAACCCCCGAAAAAGCAAAAGTGGTTGCTTCTGCTGGGAAAGTTACGGTCATCTCGTTCTTTGATATTCATGGAATGGTTTATCAGCATGTTGTACCTGCACACACATCAGTAACTGGACAACATTACAAAGATGTCCTGAAAACACTGTAAGTCCATATCAGGCGCAAAAGACCACATTTCCTTGAAGCACGCTGGATGCTACCCCACGACAATGCGCGGCCGCATATTGCTAGTGTTGTTGCTGAATATCAACGTGTAGTGCATCCCTCAGCCTCCCTATAGCCCGGATTTAGCCCCAAGTGACTTTTTCTATTTCCTAACATCAAGAAACGCCTTCGTGGGTGCCGTTATCAATCATCAGAAGCAGTGGTGAAGGCTGCGGAGCTGATTTTGAAGGACCTCTCAAAAATGGTTTCCAGCATGTATTTGAAGACTGGCAGAAACGCTGGGACAAGTGCAACGCATTCATGGGAGACTACTTTTAGAAGGACCATCAAAATGATGAGGATGAGTAAAGGTATGTTGTCACGTATACAGGGTATAAATTTTGAGAAACCAGAATAACTCGAAAAATAAGCTTCACGCGAAAAACTATGTAGAATCCAAAGTTGATTATTTTCGAGGGGGACATCTGCGGGTGCCAAAATTAGCCCGCCACCCCAGCCCCCTGGGGGTGGGGCGGGAGGCAACTTTAAAATTTCATATGGGAAACCCCATTTTTTTATTGCTGAATCAGATTCTACATTAAGAAAACTACGTATATTTTGTCTTAAACATTTGTTTTGATTCTTGATAGTTGGCGCTGAAATTCAAGAAAATCCAAGTTCTCATTTTTACGTGGAAAATGGTTAAGGATAAATAAAAAATACTTATTTTCTTTGTAAATTTTGATTCGCTAAAACTAAAACTCTCCCTCTGTCTTCATAAGGCGGAGTTTGAGAGAGAGGAATTAGAATTTTACAAATGTTGACACAAAATTAATGAGTTCACTCGTTAGTAAGTAGGATGTTTGGTTAGTTAGCTAGAATTCCTCTCTCTCAAACCCCACCCTATGGGGAGAGAGGGAGAGTTTTACTTTTAGCGAATCAAAATTTATGAAGTAAATAAGTACTTTTTATTTATCCGTAACCATTTTCCACGCAAAAATGAGAACATGGATTTTCTTGAATTACAGCGCTAACTACCAAGAATCAAACAAATGTTTAAGACAAAATGTACGTAGTTTCTTATGTAGAATCTGATTTTGCAATAAAAATGGGGGGTTCTCATTTGAAATTGTAAAGTTGCCTCCCGCACCACTCCCAGGGGCTGAGGTGGCTGGCAAATTTTAGCACCAGCAGATGTCCCCCTCGAAAATAATAAACTTTTGGAATCTACACATTTTTTCGTGTGAAGCTTATTTTTCGAGTTATTCTGGTTTGTCAAATTAAAATTTACACCCTGTATACATATTGACAAACATTACGCAATATATATATATATATATATATATATATATATATATATATATATATATATATAATTTTACAATGGAAAACTGTACTATCTGCAAAAACATTTGAGGTTGTTATTAGTATTCTTTGTCAGATAAGTAATATGCAACATGAACAGGAAATGTTCCAAGTCGCTGCCCTGAGGCGCACCCAGATTACGTCTACACCTGAAATGGGACTTTTGCGTTAAAGCATCGTTTTGTGGGAGTGATGTGTCAAACAGTCTCTGTCTCTACGTTGGATTTTCATTCTGCCGCGGGGTGTACCCTGATTTGAAATTCCCTGGCGGATTAAATCCAGGGTATGTGCCTGCGGGCTTTGCCTTTCACGGGCCAGTGCTCTACCGACTGAGCTAGCTGTATCTAAGCACGACTTATGACCCTCCCTCACAGAATTACTTCGACTAGTACCTCTTCTCCTACTTTTCAAAATTCACATAAATTCTTCTCCGTACCTTGCTGCATCAGCATTCTTCGAAAAAAGGATATTAAAAAAAAATGGCTCAGCCACAGCGCAGGAGATTGTTATCAGAACGAATTTTCAGTCTGCAGCGGAATGTGCGCCGATTTGAAACTTCCTGGTGGATTAAAACTGTGTGCCATACTATTATCCAGGTAGTTTAAGTCTCTGTTTCAATTAACGGGGTTTGAAATCAGTGCTGACCATGGTTCTCTCATTATCGAAACTCCGAGATCAGGTCCAAAATGTTACAAGAGGTAAAGAGTACAGCAGTCAGTCGAAAATAGCGTTTATCGAATCCAGATTTCGGTTGCTGTGTGGCCATCTTCAACGCAACAAATGTAAGTTGAAACATTACAACCACTTGTATATAGACATAGTATCAACTGGAGTACCCACGTCAAAGTCTGAGTTCACACTGGTCTGAAGATGGCTACAGAGTGACTTAGATCTGGATTTGAAGTAAACATTATTTGCGACTGATTGCCGTAGTCTATACCACTTGTGGCGCAGCACCTGGGCACGTTTATTTTCCACATGGAATCAAGCCTCCAAAACGTTTATTTAACGGCCGACTTGAAATCTGGTGAGCATCCTCTCAGTAACTGCGCTGTTGTGCAACACGACTTTTCCTTGTCACTGAAAGGACCGAGCTCTTCCACAGGCGGTTGGTACCTGCCAGAAAGAGAAAACCATATGCTTCGCTGAGAGAAAATGCCCGGCGGAAATTGTGCAATAAATGGTTCGAAAGTCTAGAAAGGAGCGTAGAGTTCATGTAAATTATTTTAAAAAGTTGAAATTGGTAGGCCTGCGCCGAGACACTTATCTGGTGCCTCGGTTCTTCCCCACAGATACAAGCGCTGCGATAAGACATCTTGTACCTGATGCACGCGTGAGAGCGACATCGTGCAAATGTGGGGATTCTGCTGTGTTATTTTTTGTGTATGGCATGTCCAGAGTTACTGTGTTGCACTAAGACTTCATTGATGCTGGCTTTCCTTGGTTGGTTAACTATCAGACACCCTTTTCTCCTGTGGGCGCAGTGCTTCTCCCGTCCACTTATTTTTCTTTTTTTTTAACTTAAAAAAGTACGGTGCCACAGAGCGCCGTGGTAAATACGCTAAGCTTCCATTCTGCAGAAACGCGGTTCAAATCTCCTGGTGCCCAGCCACATTTACGTTTTCAGCAGTTCCTCTAAAATCGCAATAGGCGATTTCCCGAATAGTTCCTCTAAAAAGAGTGGAGAAAAACTGTGCATATTTAAATCTGTTGCATAATGAACAAAAGCTTTGAGATATAAGGCATTACGTTCACTGACGTTGGCTGCTACATAGCACTATTGGGAAGTGGTGCGTCAAACGTAAACTGAAGTACTCCGTAATGGAAGAAGCTGACCTCATAAATTTAGCCGACATTATACAATGACAACGACGAGTTCCCCTTGCCATCCTTGCCAAACCGGGCAAATGCTCAAACGATCTCAACCGCCTTGCTACGTTAAGCTCTGCATCTACATCTACATCACTACTCGGCAGTTCACACTTAAGTGCTTGGCAGAGGGTTCTTCGAAACTCCTTCAGACTGTTTCTTTGCCGTTCCACTCTCTAACTGCGCCTGGGAAAAATGATCACTTAAATCTTCCAGTACTACCTCTGATTTCTCTTATTTTTGTTATGGCGATTATTTCTCCCTATGTAGGTTAGCGGTAATGAAATATTTTTACATTCAGAGGAGAAAGTTGATAATTGAAATTTCCTGAAAAGATCTGTCCACAACGAAAACCACCTTTGTTTTAATTATTGCCATTCCAACTCGGCTTATCACATTCGTGGCACTCTCTCTCCCCTATTTCGCGATAATATAATACGAGCTGCCCTTCTTTGAACTTTTCCGACGTCATCCGTCAATCCTGTTTCGTTAGGATCGCATACAGCACAGCAATACTCTACCAGAGGACGAGCAAGCGTACTGTAGATAGTCTCTTTAGTAGACCGGCTGCAGCTTCTAAGCATCCTGCCAATAAATCGTAGTCTTTGATTTGCCTTCGCCATCACATTTTCTGTGTGTTCGTTCCGACTTAAACCGTCTGTAAACGTAATTCCTAGGTATTTAGTCGAACTGACAGCCTTTCAATATGTGCGATTTATCGCTTAATCAGAATTTAGCGGATTTCTTTTAATTCGTCATGTGAATGACCTAACACTTTTCCTTATTGAGAGACAATAGATACTTTTCGCGCCAATCAGATCTGAAAGCGACAGATTAACGTCAGCATTGTGCTTTAGGTACTCTATCAACTTGATATGCTGTGCGGAGCGGCAAAGACTCTGAATTTATAAATTCAGTTCCCCTCCTGTGACACTGCACTTGCTGGCGATGCATATTGCTGTATAGTTGTCCATGAGGAGGAGATTTACAAAACGTGAGGTATTGAAAATGGAAAGAAGCTACGGAATAATATGGAGCCAATATCTTTGCTGTGTAGGTGAAGAAGTTCTCTACCTAGCCATTTCTGAGTATCGTGTCTCTTACAGGAATTTTATGAGCCACTTACGCATGTTTAGGTTACTTACTTTCTTTGGTCTAAATACTGTGTTGGTATTACTGGTTATACGTTCACGGCATTTTCTCATTCTGTGGTTACGCTTTGCGGCGTCTGGGTACATCCCACCTTACTTCATTCCGAAACTCTCAACATTTCGTATTCAAAGATGCAATGGACAAAACTGTATTCCGTATAAATTGAATGAAAAAGTGTCATTTATCTGAAGAAACAAGCTAATAAGATAATGCTTTAGTAATCCTGTTCCTACAGAAACAGGAATGTGGTTATGTAACGCTACAAGTGGAGTGTGCGCGAGCGCCCGCGCACGCGTGTGTGTGTGTGTATGTGAGTGAGAGAAAGACACACACACACACACACACACAGAGAGAACACTATCTACACGCAAATAAGATTTCTTTTAAATCTCAAGCAAAAAAGCAAATCAGTCATGTTCCCTGCCAGGCATTATCAGTGCAAATGCGTTAATCAGCGCCCGTAAACCGAGGAGTCTAGTAGGTCACAGTCGATTCTTTCTCCTTATGTTCTGGCTCCATGTGAACGCTCCTTACATCTTGCGAGTGTCCGGTTCTCACCTAAGCTAGGAAAGGGAAGCAAAAGTATCTACTCTAACGTCTCGTCATCGCTGTGGTCATTAGGGACTGAGAACTACACTGAAGCGCCAAAGAAACTGGTATAGGCATGCGTGTTCAAATGCGAAGATATACAAACAGGTAGAATATAGCGCTGCGGTCGGCAGCGCCTACATAAGACAAGTTACTGCTGCTACAATGGCAGGTTATCAGGACGTAAGCGAATTTGAACGTGGTGTTATAGTCGGCGCACGAGCGACGGCACACAGCACCTCCGAGGTAGCGGCGAAGTGGAGATTTTTCCTTACGACTATTTCACGAGTTACCATGAATAACAGAAATCCGATAAAACATCAAATTTCCGACATCACTGCGGCCGGAAAAAGATCCTGCAAGAACGAGACCAATGACGACTGAAGATGGTTGGTTGTTCGGGGAAGGAGACCAGACAGCGTGGTCATCGGTCTCATCGAATTGGGGAATGATGGGGAAGGAAGTTGGCCGTGCCCTTTCGGAGGAACCATCCCGGCATTTTCCTGGAGTGATTTAGGGAAATCACGGAAAACCTAAATCAAGATGGCCGGACGCGGGATTGAACCGTCGTCCTCCCGAATGCGAGTCCAGTGTCTAACCACTGCGCCACCTCGCTCGGTTACGACTGAAGAGAATCGTTCAACGTGACAGAAGTGCAACCCTTCCGCAAATTGCTGCAGATTTCAATGCTGGGCCACCAACAAGTGTCAGCGTGCGAACCATTCAACGGAATATCATCGATATGAGCTTTCGGAGCCGAAGGCCCACCCGTTTACCCTTGACGACTGCACGACACTAAGCTTTACGCCTCGTCTGGACCCGTCGCCGCCGACATTGGACTGTTGATGACTGGAAACATGTTGCCTGGTCGGGCGAGTCTCGTTTCAAATTGTATCTAGCGGATGGACTTGTACGGGTACTGAGACAACCTTATGAATTCACAGACCCTGCATGTCATCAGAGGACTGTTCAAGCTGGTGGAGGCTCTGTAATGGTGTGGGGTGTGTGCAGCTGGAGTGATATACGTCTAGATACGACTCTGACAGGTGACAGACACGTAAGCATCCTGTCTTATCATCTGCATCCATTCACGTCCACTGTGCGTTCAGACGGATTTGGGCAATTCCAGCAGGACAATGCGACACTGAACACGTCCAGGCTACAGAGTGGCTCCAGGAACATTCTTCTGAGGTTAAACACTTCCGCTGCCTACCAAACTTCCCACACATGAACATTATTGGGGATATCTGGGATGCCTTGCAACATGCTGTTCAGAAGAGATCGTTACACCCTCGTACTCTTGCGAATTTATGGACAGTCCTGCAGGATTCATGTTGTCAATTCCCTCCAGCACTACTTCAGATATTATTCGAGTCCACGCCATGTCGTATTGCAGAACTTCTGCTTGCTCGCGGGGTCCTACAAGATATTAGGCAGGTGTACCAGTTTCTATGGCTCTTCACTGTAGATCAGTTGTAACGGCACGGGGGAAGGAACCAGTCTTGGCCAAATTAAAAGAAACGTCTGTGCATTCGCCCGTAGTGGGCTTAGGAGCCTACCGAAAAATCTAGATCCGTTAGATACGACAGGGAGCTTAACCCCGCCGCACCCCTGAATATGAGTTCAGTGCCTTTTGTTGCGCTACGTCGCCTAAACAAAGGCACACCATTCTTCGTCCTTGAAATTCTGATACTAGCGGTCTCTATGTATTCTAGGTTTCTCTATCTTTGTTTTTTTATCTAATCATTTAACACAATCAGATCTCCTGCTAAGTTACGCTAGCCGATCATATCACAAGTCCACAGTCTTCTTGTACAAAAGGACGTTAGAAGATTTTGCGTCTGTGAGTGGTCAGCAGTCTCTGAAGAATTCGGCTGTTCTTCATTGCTCTGAGGGTGCGGTTAATTGCACGTTGTGTAGATAAATATGCAGCAGCGAATGTGGAATAAGCTACACTGTGATAAAGTATGTAATAATATTTTGTGATCTAAAGAAGAACACATTTTTGACACCATACGACATAGTTCAAAACTATGAAACTGATTCTAAAATCCATCTCCTTAAAAAACAGAGCGATATATCAGTGCAAGTGTCTGTGTAGCAACATTCAATATTTCTGTTTCCACAGACAATCTTTACAGAGACCTTTATCGTACTTTGTATCGGTAATGTGAGAACACTGTCTTACGCGTTTTATACTCTCCGTCTAGCATATGGTGTTCGAATAGATTTCGGCAGAATCTCTCTGCGACAGAGATTCACATAATAAACTATTAGTATTAAGGCTTTAGTCAACCCGAAGGTTAGTTTGAACTCTGCAGTGCTTTACTGAGCATGCCTCTATTGCCGCAGGTGTGCCCTTGCCTTCCTACGACCTTTTCACAGACTTACCCAGTCCGCTATAGGGAAATCTGTAATTAAACATAGACTCCGAACCACAGCCTAGCTTGGCATATATTCACATTTACAAATGATTACCAGAGGTGAAAGGAGTGATAAGTGACATAAGAAGTGCTACGACTGACTGAGGGTAAAAGCCCACCATCCGATTTGTAGCTTGGTATCTCATTAGCCACACGTTAAATAGTGGTGAGTAGTTTTGAGAAACACACTAATGAGACTGACTCACCCTCCCCGATAACCGCGCACGTTAGCTTGCCGCAACCGGGTTTCGGGGAGGCGCGCCAGCCTCGGATCGAACTCGACGAGGGGCGGTATGCTGGTCGGCCTGAATGTGGTTCTTAGGTGGATTCCCACAACCGAATAGGTGAATGCCGGGCTGGTAACCACGTTCCGCCTCAGTTACGCGACCCGCAAACATTTAGGAAACATGCACACACTTTCAGATGGATAACATTCCAAGATGCTATTCCAGGCGAGTGTCAAATGAATGTGCGCAACGGAAAATATTGAACGCAATAACGAAGATTTGCCCCTGTCTGACTGTCCCATGAAGCAGATCTTAGAATCTCTTAATGGTGATATTATCTCCTCCTCCTCCTTGCTCCTTAACATATAAATTACAACATAAACATAAATGATTAAGGGAACTAGTAACTACAAAATAATAAATCCTGTTTCTGCTTACACATTTATTGTAGATTAAAACCCCTCTATATTACAAATGTCTTTATACTAACGTCCAATGGACATAAAGAGACAAAAATTAATTTCCTTATTGATATTAGTGATCAATTGCCCAAATCTGCCGTTTTTTATGGCTACGCGATCTAATATAAATAATGCAAGGCGACTGATGTCATCTACGTACCAAAAACTAGAAGACACTACTTCCGAAGATAATCTACAGCGGTGTGCAACCACAGTGGAAAGAAAGTTACGTGACCACAGGTATTTAGGTTTATAGCCCTAATAAGCCAAAGCAATTTGCAATGTCAACATATGTACTGCACAGAGTGCGTTGGAGTGATGGTTCTCGTTCGCGTCTGCGGCAATGGGAGACCTCCAGCCACAAAATAAAACTCTTTCAAACACTAGGTTGGCAGAAGGCGGTCCTCTGACTAGTATGATCTAATACTGTCTTCTCCTCTCTATGTTCTACAGACAAGAAATGAGAGCTCCGAGCCACAAGGACGGAATTCAGATAACGTCTCAACGTGAGTATAGGCAGAAGAAGTGCTCTCAATCACTGAACGTTGTGTACTCAACGACGACTCCCAACCCAGAGGCGAAGTCCAGAATCGTATAAGTTCGCACTATTACAGTGCCTAACCGTTCTGAGTATAAAATCTCCTCAGAGCAAAGACAGCAAGTCCGTCTGTAGCAACAAAGCTGATACTGAGCGACTGTCAGACACGGGCGCTCAAAACGGAAGACCTCTTTCTTTCCACCGCTGGCTTCCCAGCGAAGCTCGGCTCCCCTCCCTCGTAACTGCAGAAGACGAATCATATTCTCGACATCACGAAATATTCTCCCTTTCTACAGATTCTTCTGAACGCCGACCAACCAAATTTTAGTCTTTTGTCGTCCAGCGCGGTAAGTCTGCGAGTAAATACCTATCCCGCTAATTAGGAATTCATACAATGGCCCGCTTCTCAGAGTAAAAATCCTCGGAAGTAACCCAGCCTGCGTGATTTCGAAGTAACGCTTCATTGTTCCTCTCTGCTCCGTCCAAGATTTTCAGTGTTTCCGGTTATCCTTCCGTCCTAGCTACAGTACTGTCCAGCCGCCACTCTATTGTGCTTCAGCGCTCAGGTGCCGCGACCGTCCGTCTAGGGCTACTTCCTCTGTTAAGCAGGACCAACACACCTGTGCGGGCCATTCCACCCAGGGCCTGAGTTATGCCTGCCGTTTCATTTCCACTGGCTTTCCAACCTCTACTAGTATAGGCAATCATTCATTACGCCGTTTTGATAATGAAGACACTCCGTCACCTTTCATGCAATAAGTGTTAACAACTACTCACAAGGTGTACGGGACAGTGTCAGTCTTCTTTAAATATTCATATATACGATGTACAACCTATCAAATGATACCTAATTCCGTTTGTAAATCACGGCAAAGTATGTAGATGAGTGCTTGTAAGGTGCGAAATTATAGCCATCTTACAACATTAGATGCGGACAATTGGGATACACAAATTCCGTTCCAAGGGGTAAAGAGGTAGCGACAGGAAGGGAGTTCGATTACCCTCTAACACTAAGAACGCCAAATCCAATAGCCGTGTCGACCTTGTGTAGGTACGGGATCAAGGCAACAGAAGAAGAAGATTGATGAGATGGGCTCAAAATTCATCACACACACTATGGAACAGTATACCTCAGAACGAAAAAAATGTAGGTATGTGTGTGTTCAAAGCTGGAGTATTGCTGTGTGGTGTGGGAACTCGCATCAGATGGGACTGACGGAGGTCATGGAGTAAGTTCAAAGAAGAGCAGCTAGTTTTGTATTATCGCGAAATAACTGAGAGAGTGACACGGACATGATTCGCAAATTGGGTGGGAATCATTAAAACAAAAGCATTTTTTGTTGCAGCGGGATCTTCTTGTGAAATTTCAATCACCATCTTTCTCCTCCGATTGCGAAAAGCCGCGCGGTCTAGGGCGTCTTGGACGGTTCGCACAGCTCCCACCTTCGGAGGTTCGAGCCCACCCTCGGGCATGGGTGCGTGTGTTGTCCTTAGCGTAAGTTAGTTTAAGTTAGAGTAAGTAGTGTGTAAGCCTAGGCACCGATGACCTCAGCAATTTGGTCCCACAGGACTTACCACCACCTACCTAGGGAGAACTGATCTTCAGAAAAAAAGAAGAGAAATCAGAGCTGGCACTGAAAGCCTCAAGTGCTCGTTTATCCCACGCGCTATTCTACGGCAGATCGGTAGAGAAATAGCTTGAAGGTGGTTCATCTCCGCCAGGCACTTAACTGGGAATCATGTAGATGTAGAAGGATAGTGCAAAGCAGCACTCCTCTCCCACAAACCATCGACTTTACTGCAGTGTGGAGGCTTCCGTGCTTCAACAATACAGATGACCGAATCCATTTGCATCAACGTCGGAGGGGTATCTGTGGAGAGACTAGACCAGACTAACATTTGGTAGAGAGAGAGCTTTGCAGTACTTGCAGGGGCATCAGTTCGAATGACCGACTGATCTGACCTTGCTGTGTTGGTACTGTGGCATGGCTGAATCCAAGAGCAAACTACAGTGATTAGCCAGAAGGAATTTTCAGTCTGTAGCAGAGTGTGGGCTGATTTGAAACTTTCTGGGAGATTAAAACTGTGGGCTTCCCCAAGGCTCGAACTCAGAACCTTTCCCTTTCGCAGACAAGTGTTCCACTAACTGAGCCCCGCCGGCACGACACAGAACCCACCGTCAGCGATTTACTTGCGCCAGATCTCCCACTTTCCAAACTTCATAGCAGTCCTCCTGCAACCTTGCGGGACTATCACTCCTGAACGAAAGAACATCACGGAGAAGTGGCTTAGCCATAGCCTCGGGGATTGTTTCCAGAATGAAACTGTCATCCTGCAGCAGCGTCTGCTCTGATTTAGAACTTCCAGGCAGATTAAACTCCGTATGTAAGAGAGAAGTCGTGGCGGGAGTAAAGATGCGAAGGTTGACAGTGAGTCGAGGCTGGATAGTTCAGTCGGTAGGGCACTTCTCTCCACAATAGTCTGAAGCTCGAGGTGTGAGTCCAAGGCCGGCACACGGTTTTGATCTGGCAGGAAGTTACAGCAGTTATACGCGGTTCGGTCATGTTAATGTGACCACCACATGCACTATGTGATTGAAAGTTCCGCACACCTTCAAAAACATACGTTTTTCTATTAGGTGCATTGTGCTGCCACCTACTGCCAGGTAGTCCATATCAACGACCTCAGTAGTCATTAGACATCGTGAGAGAGCAGAATGGAACGCTCCGCGGAACTCACGAACGTGGTCAGGTGATTGGGTGTCACTTGTGTCATAGGTCTGTACGCGAGATTTCCACGCTTGTAAACATCCCTAGGTCCACTGTTTCCGATATAATAGTGAAGTGGAAACGTGAAGGGACACGTACAGCACAAAAGCGTACAGGCCTACCTTGTCTGTTGACTGACAGAGGCCACCGACAGTTGAAGAGGGTCGTAATGTGTAATAGGCAGACATCTATCCAGACCTTCACACGGGAATTCCAAACTGCATCAGGATCCACTGCAAGTACTGTGACAGTTAGGCGGGAGGTGAGAGAACTTGGATTTCACGGTCGAGCGGCTGCTCATAAGCCACACATCACACCGGTAAATGCCAAACGACCATGCGCTTGGTGTAAGGAGCATAAACATTGGACGATTGAACAGTGGAAAAACGTTGTGTGGAGTGACGAATCGTGGTACACAATGTGGCGATCCGATTGCAGGGTGTGGGTATGGCGAATGCCCAGTGAACGTCATCTGCGATCGTGTGTAGTGCCAACAGTAAAATTAGGAGGCGGTGGTGTTATGGTGTGGTCGTGTTTCTCATGGAGGGGGCTTGTTTTGAGTGGCACTATCAAAGCACAGGCCTACATTGATGTTTTAAGCACCTTCTTGCTTCCAACTGTTGAAGAGAAATTCGGGGATGGCGATTGCATCTTTCAGCACGATAGAGCACATGTTCATAATGCACCGCCTGTGGCGGAGTGGTTACACGACAATAACAGCCCTGTAATGGACTGGCATCAATCCTATAGAACACGTTTGGGATGTTTTGGAAAGCTGACTTCGTACCAGGCCTCACCGATCGTCGTCGATACCTCTTCTCAGTGCAGCACTCCGTGAAAAGAAGAAACCTTCCGGCACCTGGTTGAACGTAACCCCTGCGAGAGTGTAAGCTGTCATCAAGGCTAAGGGTGGGCCAACACCATATTGAATTCCAGCATTACCGATGGAGGGCGCCACGAACTTGTAACTCATTTTCAGCCAGGTGTCCGGATACTTTTGATCACATATCGTACGTTCGAAGTAAACGTGCAATAACCACTCACAGACGGCAGATGGTAACACTAGCAGAGTGTATAAAGCGTTTCGGGGAGACACGAAAAACCGAGCGGGGTAGTGCAGTGGTTAGGACACTGGGCTCGCATTTGGGAGGATGACGGTTCAAACCCGCGTCCGGCCATCCTGATTTAGGTTTTTTTTTTTTTAAAAAATCTTTATTTCTCAATATATATATGATACATTACAACCCACCACCTCATACAATTAGTGGGTCCTAGTTGATACAGTTTGGTGTTAGTACTACAGCTTACTCTATATTAGTTTTCTATTGCTCTCACTATGGGCACTACTATTTTGTCTTCCTATGTTATTTTATTCTACTTATGCTAAGCTACTTCTACGTGCAGCGTTACAAATGTGCCAGCATAGTATAAACCTACGTTGTTGGCCCTGTTCACCGAGCTATCCCGGTGAACGTGCCCCTGGTACCGGGCTGGCCGGAGTTGTAGATCGCTGCAGCACTATACTAATGTTTTTATCCTAACTTATCGTACGTCTAACCTATCCTAACCTAGTGTCGAAATCGGTGAGTGTCTCAGATCGGTAGTTGGGCGCACCCCCCCCCCCCCCCCCTAATCCCAGGCGTGGCGGATTCCAGCCGTGAGGCGGCTGGCCAAGTCCACGCCTCGGCGGAACAGGTCAGGTGCGTTGAGTCAATTTGGGTGTAGTGAGCTCTTAGTCATTGTTCCTGAGATATTCCCTTACCACTTTGAGCGAGATCTCATTGGCCAACTTGTTCAAGATTGTAAAATGGTCCTCATGCCTGAGCAGGTGATTCGTGTTATGGTGTGGTAGTTGCTGGCGAAATTGCGCTGCTACGTCGTCGAAGAGGTGGCACTCATACACCACGTGTTCCGGGGTGCCTGGTGTGGCCCCACAGTCACACGCTGCTGTAGCCCGTTTCCCGAACCGGCATAGGTATGCCGGGTAAGGTCCATGACCTGTGAGGAAGTGCAGCAGTCCTCGTGACGGTGTGAAGTGTTTTAATTGCAACTTTTCCCTGATATTGGGCAGCAGTTCATGTGTTCTACGACCGGTTTCTTCATTATCCCGTTGTTCTTGCCAAAGTTCTTCCCCCCTTCGTTTGATTTCTCTTTTGTTCCCCACGTAAATCCCCATTAGATCAACTATTTTATCCCTGTTACCCTTTTTTACCCAGTACCATGTTGCCTGTTCCCTGATTTTTATGTCAAGCGGACAGAGCCCCATCAGTACTGTTAGGGCTCCTCCTGGTGTTGTTCTGTATGCCCCTACTGATCTGAGTAGCATGTTCCGCTGCACTCTTCTCACAGCCATGGCGGGCATAACACTCGTGAGTCTGTGGGCCCAGATTCCTGATCCATATCCTACAATTGATGTCAATATGCTGTTATGATATAATTTGATTAATTCTGGTGGTAAGTGGAATCGCTTGTGTCCAATCGCAATTAAATTATTTAATGTTTCTAATGATTTTTGTGTAACGGTGTCAATGTGTGATGCATAAGTCCACCTCTCATCGACGACTACGCCCAGGTATCGCGCCTCATGGCGTCGAAGAACTGGTGAGCCATCTATCCTTACAGTTGGGTTTCTAGCTAATTGTCCTTTTAGAAGTAAATATGTAGATTTGGTTGGTGAAATCTTCATTTTGGACATGTGGCACCATGTACTTAGAATTGATATGGCCCTTTCAATTTTCGGCTCTAAGTCTTCGCGGCTACGGCCACCAACCAGCAGGAGGAGGTCGTCCGCATAGGCTATGCCATCTAGCACATCGTCGCTGTTCTGAAGGTTATCCAAAAGGGGTTCCATATTAATATCCCAAAAGAGTGGCCCCAGGACAGACCCCTGTGGACACCCCGTATTGATCTTTTTACTTACTCTCCCGCTAGGGGACGATAGCCAGACGTCCCTATTCTCACAATAGCTCCTGAGACAGCCATATAGCGACCTCGGGCACTCCTTCTCTCGCAATCGGGAGAAGAGCGAGGGCCACCACAGGTTGTCAAAGGCGCCACTGATATCCACCATGATGCCGACCACGTATTTGTGCGGGGTAGAGGCACAGACCTCCGCAGCCAGGGCAATAGCGTCAGACGCCGATCTCCCAGACCTGAAGCCGAATTGTCTGTCACTCATCCCGCACAAAGCTCGGTGTGCTGCCAGTCTGTCTGCCAGCAACCTCTCAAAAAGTTTCCCCAGTGTGTCTAGTAGACAGATGGGCCTGTAGGACTTAGGTTCTCGTGGATCTTTGTCTGGGCTTTTCTTGATTATTACTACTGTTGCCCTTTTCCATATTTGGGGGAATTTCCCGAGCCGCAAACACTCGTTGTATAACTTTATGAGAGGTGCTACCAACTGGGGGGGCCAGGAATTGGACCACCTCTGCAGTGATGCCGTCTGGGCCAGGAGTCTTGCCTTTTTTAAGGGCATTTATCTGTGTGGCTACTTCTTCCTCGGAGAAGGGATATACCATGTTGTTGTTCCGGTATTCCTCTTCATCTTGTCTCCGGATCTGCTGTTGTGCCTCGGGGTCATCATTCTCGTCATCGTCAGGCAGTAGGACACGGAGGAGGACCTCAGCAGTTTCCTGCCAGGTTTCCGTCATCCTGCCCTGATCCCTGACGGTGGACAGCACCATGGGTGACCTAATCTTTTCCCGTACTAACTTATACGGTACACCCCATGGGTCTGTAGCTAGTTGCGTCTGTACATATTTTTCCCAGCTCTGTAGCCTTACTGCTTTAAGCTCTTGTTGGAAGTGCTCCTTTGCCTCTCTGTATCTTAGCAACCAGCGTTGCTTTTCTTCCCAGACGACACTCCGCCCTCCTGACCGACTGGCGCATCTGTCCCAGTTCAGCTGACCATGGTGACGGAGAGGCCGCTACGGCTCTCCTCCTGGTTGGTACGGCAGCTTTTACCGCCCTAACAACTGCTTTCACCAGCTCCTCGGCGTATCCTTCGACATTTTCGTCACCATCGGGCAATGTCGGTATTTCACACTCCCTTGCCAAGCGGTCCCAGTCAGCTCTATTGTAGTTTAACTGTGTCTCCCACCCCATGTCCCAGCGGCACTCCTCGTCTCCCAATGAGAATGTGATAAGATTGTGATCACTAGTTGTTACCTGATCCCAGACCATCCAGTTTGTTACTCCGGTGGCGAGATTGGGCGTGACCAATGTGACATCAATGTTCGTGCCCTCGCCCCCACCTCCTGCGTAGGTGGGCGGGTTTCCTTGCTTATTGGCGACCATTAACTGTAGCGCCATGATGGTCTCCTCGGCCTTTTCTCCTCGGTCGTCTCGTGTGCCGCTGAACCACAGGGGGGACTTAGCATTTATGTCTGCTGTAATAACACATCGACGTCCCCGCAACGCCGTGGTTACTTGTATGAGCTTGTCTAAGAATTCATCTATTGCCCGGCCGTACTGCAAGTACATGTTGATGATGTACAGTACTCCGGCTGGTGTTTGTAGTTCCACGACGTTGCAGTGATCGTCGGAGAACTGGGAGAGAACTGTGGCTCTTAGTGCTTTGTTAATGATCATTATAGCTGCTCTGGGTTCTGCTCCGCTGTGAATGACTTGCCAGCCTGCTGCCGCAAATGGGATTCGCCCAGCCAGAGAGTATGGTTCCTGCAGACAGAGCACATCCAGACTCCTCTCCTCCACGACTCTGCGGAGTTCTTGCATGACTAATTTGCTGTTATGTGAGTTAATCTGTCCTACGTTTAAATGGGTCTCGTGCATAGTATGTTCTAATATGCGATTCAGGCCAGTTCTTGCTCCAATCGTGAGCTATTCTTCCATTCGTAATGACAGATTGACTGTAGAGTTCGTCAAGGTCGAATTTCTCATTTCGCCTTTCAAAGACTTTTTTGACCAGGTCACGCAGGGCTCCGAAGTCAGTGGGGAGATTCCTTGTCTTCAACTGTATTCTGTCGACAGCCTCCATCACCGAGAAGGTGACGTCTCTGCCGTACACGTGACCGACGCGCACCACATGCCTCAGGGCTGTGGTGAGGACCGCCGGCTCCTCCAGGCGTGCTAATTGTAGTGCGTGTTCTAGGTTGGGGTATACCCTATTGGGATCTACGCCCAAACCTTTTTGTATGCCAGAATTGGTAGAGGATGATGTGCTACTTATTGTGTTGACTTGTACCTGTTGTTTCTCTGGTACTTCTGATTTAGGTTTTCCGTAATTTCCCTAAATCGCTCCAGGTAGATACCAGCCAGCATCGCCCCTTCGACAGGGCAAGGTTCCTTCACCCTATGCCTTTCGCGGGCAAGTGCTCTACCGACTGAGCTACCCAAGCACGACTCACGCCCTGTCCCCACAGCTTTAATTCCCCCAGTACCTCGTCTCCAACCTTCCAAACTTCACAGAAGCTCTCCTGCGAACCTTGCAGAACTAGCACTCCCGGAAGAAAGGATGTTGCGGAGACATGGCTTAGCCACAGCCTGGGGGAAGGCATAGGTCCCGAGTTCGAGTCTCGGTCCAGCACACAGTTTTAATCTGCCACGAAGTTTCATATCAGCGACACTCCGCTGCAGAGTGAAAATCTCATTCTAGAAACATCCCTAAGGCTGTGGCTAAGCCATGTCTCCGCAAGATCCTTTCTTTCAGGAGTGGTAGTTCTGCAAGGTTCGCAGTAGAGCTTCTGTATAGCTTGGAAGGTAGGAGACGAGGTGCTGGCGGAAGTAAAGCTGTGAGGACGGGGCGTGAGTCGTGCTTGGGTAGCTCAGTAGGTAGAGCACTTGCCCGCGAAAGGCAAAGATCCCGAGTTCGAGTGTCTGTCCGGCACACAGTTTTAATCTGCCAGGAAGTTTCAGTGCAGTCATTGTCGTAATGCAGAAACGGAGTGATTTATCTGACGTCCAATAGAGCGTGATCATTGGATTTCGACCTGAAGGTGGAAGAATTTTCTAAACGGCCAAGTCTGTAAACAGTTCCCATGTCACTGCGGTTAAAGTATACCGCCCATGGCAAACTAGCGCTATCCAAAACCGGGGCTGAGGCTGCTGTGGTTTACCATGGGCCATAGATGACAGACGTGACCTATGGCTGCAGAAATGTGTACGAGCAAACAGGCGTACAACTGTTGAGCAAGTGACCACTCAGATGAACCAACGAGATACCAGCAGTGTCTCCTCAACGACTGTTCCACGAACGTTGCTGCACATGGGTCCATGCAACAGGCATCATGTTCATGCACTCACTCTCACTGCTGTTCATAGGCGACGAAGGCTGGTATTTACCTGAGTCGAAACAAGGCCCCGGGAGTAGACAACATTCCATTAGAACTACTGACGGCCTTGGGAGAGCCAGTCCTGACAAAACTCTACCATCTGGTGAGCAAGATGTATGAGACAGGCGAAACACCCTCAGACTTCAAGAAGAATATAATAATTCCAATCTCAAAGAAAGCAGGTGCTGACAGATGTGAAAATTACCGAACAATCAGTTTAATAAGTCACGGATGCAAAATACTAACGCGAATTCTATACAGACGAATGGAAAAACTGGTAGACCCCGGGGAAGATCAGATTGGATTCCATAGAAATATTGGAACACGTGGGGCAATACTGACCCTACGACTTATCTTAGAAGAAAGATTAAGGAAAGGCAAACCTACGTTTCTAGCATTTGTAGACTTTGAGAAAGCTTTTGACAATGTTGACTAGAATTCTCTCTTTCAAATTCTGATGGTGGCAGGGGTAAAATAGAGGGAGCGAAAAGCTGTTTACAATTTGTATAGCAACCAGATGGCAACTATAAGAGTCGAGGGTCATGAAAGGGAAGCAGTGGTTGGAAAGGGAGTGAGACGGGGTTGTAGCCTCTCCCCGATGTTATTCAATCTGTATATTGAGCCAGCAGTGAAGGAAACAAAAGAAAAATTCGGAGTAGGTATTAAAATCGATGGAGAAGAAATAAAAACTTTGAGGTTCGACGATGACATTGTAATTCTGTCAGAAACAGCAAAGGACCTGGAAGAGCAGTTGAACGGCATGGACAGTGTCTTGAAAGGAGGATATAAGATGAACATCAACAAAGGCAAAACGAGGATAATGTTGTCGAATCAAGTCGGGTGATGCTGAGGGAATTAGATTAGGAAATGAGACACTTAAAGTAGTAAAGGAGTTTTGCTATTTGGGGAGCAACATAACTGATGATGGTAGAAGTAGAGACGATATAAAATGTAAACTGGCGATGGCAAGGAAAGCGTTTCTGAAGAAGAGAAATTTGTTAACATCCAGTATTGATTTAAGTGTCAGGAAGTCGTTTCTGAAAGTATTTGTATGGAGCGTAGCCATGTATGGAAGTGAAACATGGACGATAAATAGTTTTGACAAGAAGAGAATAGAAGCTTTCGAAAGGTGGTACTACAGAAGAATGCTGAAGATTAGACGGGTAGATCGCGTAATTAATGAGGAGGTATTGAATAGGATTGGGGAGAAGAGAAGTTTGTGGCACAACTTGACTAGATGAAGGGATCGGTTGGTAGGACATGTTGTGAGGCATCAAGGGATCGCCAATTTAGTATCGGAGGGCAGCGTGGAGGGTGAAAATCGTTGAGGGAGAACAAGAGATGAGTACACCAAGCAGATTCAGAAGGATGTAGGTTGCAGTAGGTACTGGGAGATGAAGAAGCTTGCACAGGATAGGGTAACATGGAGAGCTGCATCAAACCAGTCTCAGGACTGAAGGCCACAACAACAACCGCCATTGGACGTCCACTGAGTGGCGAAGGTGGCCTTTTCAGAGCAATTACGTAATCATGATTTATGCTCCATTTTTTATGACCCCCCCCCCCCCCCCCCCCCGGCCTCAGGGGGTGTAACGCACCAGGATGACAGAGGACATGGTTCGGGAGAGAGGGATGAAACACGCCGGGGCGTGCAGAGATACGCAGAAAAATTTGGCGTTGACTTCTGTTTCGCCGAAGAACATATGTTCTGCTGATTTAGATGTCGGAGTGTGTACGCCTATCAGCGGAAACGCCAGCTCCGGATTCCGCTACCACAGCATCCGTCGTCTGCTCTGTGCACCTGACGTAACGGCTCCTTTCCTCAGGCAGGCGGCGTGTGTTGGCCGGGGCGGAAGCCCCGCGCCTGCTCTTCGGAGCGCGGCTGAAGCTACACTCGTCTCACCATGTAGAGCGCTGAAGGGTAACCGTGTAACGAGCCGACTGGCGGTACTCAAGATCGAACTCACAACAGATCGTACTGTACCACCGTCGCTAAGCCGCTGATGTATGGCTTCCTGCCGCGCAAAATTACTTGAGCGAACCAGTCGACCACTATAGCATGAATTTGGTACAATTTTAATTTTACAGTCGATGTTATGAGCCGGCCGGAGTGGCCGAGAGGTTCTAGGCGCTACAGTCAGGAACCGCGCGACCGCTGCGGTCGCAGGTTCGAATCGTGCCTTGGGCATGGATGTGTGTGATGTGCTTAGGTTAGTTAGGTTTAAGTAGTTCTAAGTTCTAGGGGACTGATGACCACAGCATTTAAGTCCCATAGTGCTCAGAGCCATTTGAACCATTTTGATGTTATGACTGTGGATCGCTATTAGTTTTCAGATGCTTCCAGTCATAGCGGAGCGCCTGACAATTACTCGAAGTCTGGCTCGTACCGTAGTTGCACTCTTAAAAGACAAATTGAAGACAGATCAACCCTCGGATAATTAATACTGCAGCAATCATAACCATTGAAGAGACGACAGACTCATTTGTCGAATAATAATAAACAGCTCCTTTACTGTACACAACGGTCGTAATCGTACAGTGACACTACTACACCACGAATAGCCACGCTAAAACATTCCAATGACACTGACAAACAATATCGAGCAGCAGTTACGAGACAGGCAGATTTCGATGATGATGATGATGAGCGTTTGGCGTCATTGGCCGGGAGGCCCCTCGCGGGGCAGGTCCGGCCGCCATATCGCAGGTCTTATCACATTCGGCGCCACATTGGGCGACCTGCACGCCGGATGGGGATGAAATGATGATGAACACAACACAACACCCAGTCCCTGAGCGGAGCAAATCTCCGACCCAGCCGGGAATCGAACCCGGGCCCAGAGGACGGCAATCCGTCACGCTGACCACTCAGCTACTGGGGCGGACTAGATTTCGATAACAACTCCTGTTATCGTACTATCGGACAAAACAAAAACACCAAACCACTTTAAATACAATACCTGTTTATGTTACGTAAAACTAAATGTTACCTCTAGCTTGCAATTGTTCTCACACGCAACAAAATTCTTACAACGCAGCAGACTATCTCTGGTAAAGTCTCGTAATCTTTTAATTACTTACAATATTTATATTCACTAGATCGTCGTGTTACGACCAATTCACTTTAAGTTGCTTTCACCGATCTCTGTAAGGATTAAGATAATTGATGCTACCATTAAATCTCTTTCTGTTTAGTCCAACGTTGCTATGTAAATAATACGACGTACCGTATTCCACAGATTTACCAATCTTTGTTATTAGTATAATCGCTGATTTTTCCGTGATAACTTTCGACAACTTCAATTCTAATCGAAGTTACTTGGGACACTCTTTCCATAAACGAAATCGTTTTAACTGTTTAGAATATCTACACTCTGTATATTTAGCGTGGGTCAATTCAATTAATGAACTTTTTGATCTGGCAAAACTTAGAAATACCATCGAAAAATTGTGTCATGCAAAGCTTTATTAATACCTCTGAAACTAAACCTTTGCTTTTCTGACAAAATGTAGCTACACACAACAGCTACTAATTGACCACACGTAAAGGTTTCTTTTAACCCAAGGAAACTGGTATTCATTGGATCTAGGTATCTCAATACAATTTAATTCACGTAAGTGAGCGAGTGCCAGCAAAGACACACCCCACAAACACGGAAATTCAATAACAAAAAAAATAATAATAAATAAACAAAAATCCTTGGTGCCAGTGTCTCTTTAACCCTAACCTTAAGTAACAATTTAACACAATTCTGAACCTCTTCAGGCGTAAACAAAACGCGACCCTCTAAGTTCCCTAAATTGAAATAGGCCACTCGTCACTTTGACTAAAAAAGTTTTCGTTTAGTTGCCTGTTGCTTGTAAATGGTTCCTTTTATTCTCGTCGCTTATCAACGCAACTACTGGTGCGACCTATCATATTACAGTGAAACAGTTCCAATCCATACGAGCCAATTCTAGGTCCGCTGTATGATCGTGGTATTTAAACAACAACAACAAACATGTGTACGAGGTCCCCTTAATACATCGTACACGTATATTTATAGTAACTCTCAGGTGTTATTAGTCATTTATCCGGTTGGATGCTCATCAATTGTAATGGCGAACGAAACCCGTGCGTTTTGACACAGCATAACCGCCAACAGCCGTCGCTGCAGTAGAACCTCAGCAACTCCAGTGGCCCGAAGATCGCGCACAGCCTCCGCCCTTGCAAACGGAATCTTGCGTTCCGTCGAATGGCGTCACCCAGGGAGCGGAGGCTGCCCCCCTTCCCCTACCCCACTCCCTGGCGCTCTGCTCCCAGAACCTGTGCAGCGGCAAGTTTCGAACCCGCTTGGCGGTTGATTCTGTGGGCCGGCTGGCCGCCGAAATTCATCACCAGATGATGGTGTTGGCTGCCCTGCAACTTGAACCTACGCCACTCTCATCGGTCTCTCGACCAGACAGCATGGCGACGCGTCTGCTTGCATTGGGCATCTGGTCTCCCTTACGTTTACTCCTTTTCTTATGCCTCTGACGTTGGTCCTCTGGAGGCGAGGAGTGGAGTGTTTGTTAATAAATTATAACGTCACCTTTTTTCTAGCTCGCTTCAGCCCCCCACATACAGGTTTCTGGGCGCTGTGGTAACTGCAACATATCGGTTTTTCAAAGCATATCAGTGCCCTGTGATGCACCTGATTACTCCACTCCTGTCTCTACACTCATTTATACAGGGTGATTTTTTCCACCATGTACAAACTATAGGGATTGATCGATGAGAGGATATGGCACAAAAAAGTTGAAACGTTCCCTTATAAAAATTATGAATGACAGTGCTAGTAAACTACTATGTTATTTGATACAAACACAGCTGAGTAAAACTGAACATACTCAGACAGTTCTCTCTTTACTTATTCTGATCATCACTAAACCGACTCAATATTTTTTTAGCGCAACGCAATCTGGCTTTCAATAATCCCTACAAAAGAATGGCCCTGACTAACAAAAACCTATACCTTTCATGAATCACTTACATCACAAAAATCTTCGTTACTCGAACTACTGCAATACAGCGAGCTGCAATACTGCCAGCTAAATAAAAGATTCTAACTACTGAAGGCACTAACTACTGATAGGCATAATTAGCAAATGAAAGATATTAATACAGAACAAACAATGTATTTACCTTAAGAATGTTCAAAAGTCATATATATATCAATTCATGACATCCATCTTTACAAATTTCCCTCTCAAAACTCTGGCATCTCTCCACATCCACCACTGCTGGTGGCTCACCTCCAACTGCGCAACGCTAAGCGCTGTTCCCATCCAACTGCCCAACACTACAATAGCGAATGTTCCAACAATGCCAACAAGCCACAGACTGCACCCATCACAGTCAGTGATTTTCATACAGAGCGCTACGTAGCGTTACCAACATAAAAACCTAAAGAGCCTACTTACAAAGTCTAACGAATATATGTCCGGAAATGCATGGTTTCCATGCTAGAGAGAATTTATTCAATCATATTTTGTTACAGAGACTGCGGTCTAGTATGCGCTGCACCATACAGCCATAGTTACAGTATGCATGATTTCCTCGTAGAGGGTGGTACTGTTGCTGATATGTCTTCTGCAATAGTAATTGGTAACGTTGTGTCTGATTCACTTCTTTTGCTGACTCTCCTTGTAGTTGATGTGATACAGCATTGTACACAGTGGTTCCGTATTCGATCGAGAGCCTGCCGACATGGTGTCTATTTACGGAAAGGCAAATTGCAATGGGCAGCGGGCAGCAAGAATTATATCAGACCTATCCTCGCCGACAACTACCGCAGCATTCAATGTTTGAAACAGTGTTTCGCTGTTTGTTTGAGACAGGATCGCTTCAGGAAGTAGGAAATCATGAAGGACATACCCGAAATGTTCGGACACCAGTGGCCTGAAGGGAATGAAAACGTGGTTAACGTTGTGGAAGGCCACCGCCACGGCAGTACCAGCCACTTGGTCAGCCGGAAAAGGGTTAGGCAGACGACCGTGTGGGACATTCTCCATGTCAGCTGAACTACCCTTCTCATTTACAGCGTGTGCAGGACTTACTAGCGAATGACTTTCCGTTTCGGGAGCAGTTTTGTCCCTGTTTCTTCACCAGGCAACCACGATTCCGGGATTTGTGTCATCCATCTGTAGGGAAGGAGCATACTCACGCCTTATAAAATTCACATCAGTCTTTCCATTGTGTGCCAGCCTAGTCCGCTGTAACTAGCTCTCACGTCATAAATATTGCGCAATACTTTAAAATGAAGTAAATAACCTGAAACGTTTCTAGCACGTCAGGAGTAATACTAAATCAATATGTGTTGAATATCAGTTCAATAACTCTAACCATTTTCGAAATTTGGACGTTTTTCTGTAAAAATCATTGGCGCAACAGAAAAGAGCTAGAAACTTAAAAATTTATATTTAGATTCCCTTTGCATAATAATTTAGTAGAAACAGTATTCTGGATCTCACAAATTAAAATTTTAGCTGAAATTCATGATTTTCTGGTAAAGCTAGGATGTTTAAATTTAAGTAGAAGGGAAATCCGCTATACTCATAAAGATGTGAGAAGTTTCAACTGAATAACTATAAAACTATAGCGATAGCGTATCTCCAAAGGGCAAGTTCAGAGCTCGTCTACTGCGTGTAGTGTAATTAAATTAATTATCTCGCCCAAAATATTTGACTTAGCCACTTCAGACTTTTATTATGATTACTTACCTGTGTGCTGATTGCACATTTAAATTGAGAGCTTCATTGGCCATCAGCTAAGGAAGCAATGATTTATTCGATAACTTAAAGTGGAGCCGGCCGAAGTGGCCGTGCGGTTAAAGGCGCTGCAGTCCGGAACCGCAAGACCGCTACGGTCGCAGGTTCGAATCCTGCCTCGGGCATGGATGTTTGTGATGTCCTTAGGTTAGTTAGGTTTAACTATTTCTAAGTTCTATGGGACTAATGACCTCAGCAGTTGAGTCCCATAGTGCTCAGAGCCATTTGAACCATTTGAACTTTAAGTGGTGCATTACTAGCCCAGCGGCTAGTCGGGAGAGCAGATTTGATCAGGCGTTCCCTTAGCCGTCCGCACCGCGGCTTTATATGTAAGAAAGCTGCGTGAAAAAGGAGAAGGCCCCAGTTCTCTCCAGACGCTGATTAGCGCACCACCTGTGCCGGGAGTAGCGTCGCGTCGGTATCGTTGATATAAACAGCCTCAGCCTCGGATGCAGTAATAAGTTACTCGGGATACGTGTAACCATGAAATCGTTTTCGAGTGAAGTGTTAATTTTGGGATGACGTTAATGATCTATCTTTATTTGCGTATGTCGTATTTTCACGTGCCGCCGCAGGACAGACATTCTACCACTATTAGCGTGGCGTTTGATGAACATTATCATCAAATTATGGCGAGCATTCACTTAAACATTTAATTTGAACAGTTATAGTTGCGACTCTGAACTGCTCTGGTAGTTGGATTGTGTGGATTCTTTTTCGTCGGTGACTTTCAGAATATAGTGAACATTTTAGAGAGAATGGTTTTTGATTATCAATCCCAGACAATATCCTAATTCCTCAGGGCTATAAGCTGTAGCTATAAATGTATTTCTCAGATGAAGTGGGCACTAGGAATTCTAATTACAGGCTTCACGTTTTGCTAATCACTTTCTGGTTGCCAATATTGTAGTTAGAGAGCCAGTGTTGAGAACGGAAAACAACAGCATTAAATAAATTGTAGGAACATTAACAATTATTCCACCCACCGCCCCACACATCTTATTCAAATATGAGGCCACCATTATGTGTAGTGTTATTTACAACTTTCACAACGGTCATCTGTGTGATAGTCAGTAGAGCCCCCATGGTATGGCTACAGCGCCGGCCGCTGTGGCCGAGCGGTTCTAGGCGCTTCAGTCCGGAACCGCGCTGCTGCTACGGTCGCAGGTTTGAATCCTGTCTCGGGCGTGGATGTGTGTGATGTCCTTAGGTTAGTTAGGTTTAAGTAGTTCTATGTCTAGGGGACTGATGACCTCAGATCTTAAGCACTATAGTGGTTAGAGCCATTTGATTTATGGCGACAGCAAATCATCAACATCGGTGCAGCTGGAGAGTGTGGGGCGGCATAACTGACGACCGTATTTTGAGACCAGTCTTATTTCCACGTCGCCTATTTGGCCGGAACTATCGGAGTTTCTTGCGGGTAACTTTGCCTCCCCCGCTGGAAGAAGTGTCACTGATGATTTGGAGGGATACGTGGCTGCTACAGGATGGAGCCCACTTCGCCGCTAATGTCCATCTCTATCGTGTCTTCCCTGGTCTACAGCCTACAACACACAGGGAACACACGGCACGTGGTCAGAGCAACCTTCATTCGTCAGCGCCGTCTGCTGTGGCAACGACGCATTTCCGGCCACATGTTCGTAGGCTCTTTTTTCCTCGATTTCCAGACAGAAATCCGTCCCCGCAGTTTGTCGGTTTTATTAAGCTAAGTTTCGCAACGGTAGTAGATATTAATGAATGTTCCACACTAGACCTCTTTCCTCGTGCGCAAGCACAGACGCAAGGGAACAAAAGCGCGTACGCAAAATTTAGTTAAAAGAGGGCATTAAACGCATGGGCGCTCTCACGTCCAACGCGTCCGTCGTTGTTCAAGCAGTCTGCAAACGTGTACACTTCTCTGCTCGGTAATTTATTGCGACAGAAGAAGAAAACAGTATCGAAATAACTGAGGTACAACACGTGAGAAATACAAAGTGACGGCGACGTTTTGTTTACGAATTTCAGAAGAGTGTCACAGCAAGCTTTTGATTTTCTGGATGGGGAACTCAGAACTTGTAGCTTTAGGCAAGGTGCTATTATGCGTAATGCCATTTCTGCAGCGATAATATGGCAATAAAGTTTTGTTAGCAGGGTAGCAACGACCTGTGTACCAGTTTGAGCTGTTTATTTCGGTTTCCCAAACACCGCAGTGTTTTCAATGACTATTCTTGAATCTGCAAAACTTTTAAGGGAACTTCTTAGCGGTTATACACTGAGGCGACAAAGCTCATGGTATATCTCCTAATAACCTGACCCTACGACTTATCTTAGAAAATAGATTAAGGAAAGGCAAACCTACGTATCTAGCATTTGCAGACTTAGACAAACCTTTTGACAATGTTGACTGGAATACTCTCTTTCAAATTCTGAAGGTGGCAGGGATAAAATACAGGGAGCGAAAGACTATTTACAATTTGTACAGGAACCAGATGGCAGTTATAAGAGTCGAGGGACATCAAAGGGAAGCAGTGGTTGGAAAGGGAGTGAGACAGGGTTGTAGCCTATCTCCGATGCTATTCAATCTGTATACTGAGCAAGCAGTAAAGGAAACAAAAGAAAAATTCGGAGTGGGAATTAATATCCGCGGAGAAGATATAAAAACTTTGAGGTTCGCCGATGACATTGTAGCTCTGTCAGAGACAGCAAAGGACCTGGAAGAGCAGCTAAACGGAAAGAACAGTGTCTTGAAAGGAGGATATAAGATGAACATCAAAAAAAGCAAAACGAGGATAATGAAATGTAGTCGAATTAAATCGGGTGATGCTGAGGGAATTAGATTAGGAAATGACACGCTTAAAGTAGTAAATGAGTTTTTCTATTTGGGGAGCAAAATAACTAATGGTGGTCGAAGTGGAGGGGATATAAAATGTAGACTGGCAATGGCAAGGAAAGCGTTTCTGAAGAAGAGAAATTTGTTAACATCAAGTATAGATTTAAGTTTCAGGAAGTCGTTTCTGAAAGTATTTGTGTGGAGTGTAGCCATGTATGGAAGCGAAACGTGGACGATAACTAGTTTAGACAAGAAGAGAACAGAAGCTTTAGAAATGTGGTGCTACAGAAGAATGCTGAAGATTAGGTGGGTAGATCTCATAACCAATGAGGAGGTATTGAGTAGAATTGCGGAGAAGAGAAATTTGTGGCACAACTTGACTAGAAGAAGGGATCGGTTAGTAGGACATATTCTGAGGCATCAAGGGTTCACCGACTTAGTATTGGAGGGCAGCGTGGGGAGTAAAAATCGTAGAGAGAGACCAAGAGATGAATACACTAAGCAGATTCAGAGGGATGTAGGTTGCAGTAGGTGCTGGGAGATGAAGAAGCTTGCACAGGATAGAGTAGCATGGAGAGCTGCCTCAAACCAGTCTCTGGACTGAAGACCACAACAACAACAACATCGTGTCGCACCTTCTCTTACCCGGCGTAGAGCAGCAACTCGACGACGCATGGACTCAATACGTCGTTGGAAGTCCCAGGCAGAAATATTGAGCCATCCGGCCTCTAGATGCGCGGGATCAGCCGAGCGGTCTCGGCGCTGCAGTCATGGACTGTGCGGCTGGTCCCGGCGGAGGTTCGAGTCCACCCTTGGGCATGGGTGTGTGTGTTTGTCCTTAGGATAATTTAGGTTAAGTAGTGTGTAAGCTTATGGACTGATGATCTTAGCAGTTAAGTCCCATAAGATTTCACACGTATTTGAACATTTTTTGCTGCCTCTATAGCCGTCCATAATTGCGAAACTGTTGCTGTTGCAGGCTTTTGTGCAGGAACTAACCTCTCGATTATGTCCCATAAATGTTCGATGGGATTCATGTCGGGAGATCTGTGTGGACAAATCATTCGATCTAATTGTCCAGAATGTTTTTCAAATCAGTCACGAACAACTGTGGCCCGGTGGCATTGCACATTGTCATCCATAAAAATGTCATCGTTGTTTGGGAGCATATAGACCTCGAATGGCTGCAAATGGTCTCTAGGTAGCCGAACATAATCATTTCCAGTCAACGATTGATTCAGCTGGATCAGAGGACCCAGTCCATGCAAACGCAGAGCATGCCATTATGGACCCATCACCAGCTTGCACAGTGCCTTGTTGACAGCTTGGGTCCATGGGTTCATGGGGCCTGCGCCACGCTCGAAAAATACATCAGCTCGTATCAACTGAAATCGTTTTTCATCCGACCAGGCCAAGGATTTCCAGTAGTCTAGGGTCCAATCGATAAGTTACGAGCCCAGGAGAGGCGTTGCAGTCGGCGTCGTGATGTTAACAAAGGCACTCGCATCGGTTGACTGCTATCGTAGCGCATTAACGCCAAATTTTCGTAGCAATGTCCTAAAGGATACGTTCCTTGTACGTGCTACATTAATTTCTGCGGTTATTTCGTGCAGCGTTGCTTGTCTGCTAGGACTGATAACTACACTCAAGCGCCGCTGCCCTCGGTCATTAAGTGAAGGACGCAAGCCACTGCGTTGTCCGTGGTGAGAGGTGACGCCTGATATTTGGTATTTTCGGTACATTCTTGATCCTGTGGATCTCGGAATGTTGAATTCCCTTACGATTTCCGAAATGCAGTGTCCCACACGTCTAGCTCCAACTGTTATTCAGCTTTCAGAGTCTGCTAATTCTTGTCGTGTGGCCATAATCACATCGGAAACCTTTTCACATGAATCACCTGAGTACAAATGCCATCTCCGCCAATGCATTGTCCTTTTATACGTTGTGTACGTGATACTACGTCCATCTGTATATGTGCATATCATTATCCCAACACTTTTAGTCACCCCAGTGTATGATGATTAGTTGGCTTGCACTATATTTTTGCATTTTATTTCACACAACTACTTGTTTACACTACTACATTCAAAAGATAATATAGAACATCTACAGTCTTGATAAATTCGGAAATATCATCGAACCCAGTATTGCGTTTTTTATTAAATTAGTTTTTCTTGCATCTTCAGTGTCCTTCATTTCAAATTCTAGTGGTTTGTTGAGGAGCCCGCCGTTTCTGATATTTTTCAGTTGTTCAGATGCCAGGTACTCCAGTATTTTTTTTTCCTGTTAAGTCGCCAAAGCGTTAACGTTGGCCCACAATTTCACAAGCACTTTCATAAATTTGTAGGCTGCTTCTTCACTGACTTCTTTCTTCCAGAGTAATTCCTTACAGAAATATGGTTCAAATGGCTCTGAGCACTATGGGACTTAACTTCTGAGGTCATCAGTCCCCTAGAACTTAGAACTACTTAAACCTAACTAACCTAAGGACATCACACACATCCATGCCCGAGGCAGGATTCGAACAGCAATATGACTTGAAACTTTTTATTATATTTTTCGTCCCCACCAAGTCATCCCTCATGCTTGGCACTCGGGTTATCGCATCTCCATTTTTGTTTCAAATAACCTTTAGGAGAGAATTTCCCTACGTTTGGCTGTAGTCATCGATAAATTTCAGCGTGCATTGTTTGGACCCAACAGACATCACTGGACATAAATCTCCTTAAAGCGTAGCCACAACACAGTAAACTACGAAACATACTTGGACTTTAGCTCTCTGTCGTGTGGTGAACAGCGAAAGAAATTCCCATCAAATCCGGAAAGCAATGCGCTATGAACCCGCCCTCCGTTTGGAACAAATTACGAGTATGCAAATACGTGTGGTTGCTTGTGCTCTTGGAAAAGTGGAGCGCTAACGCGAAGTTAAAACAGGAAAAAGGCATCCTGTGGATGGTACCGCTGTGCACACACAGGGCACCTACAATAGCTACCCAACAGCGCACTCTTGAGATATCGACATACAGGTAGTTGCTGTGAAGCAGAGGCACAGTTTTCCCATCTACAGACTCGATAATGGCGCGCGGTTCTAACAGGACAATGCCGCTTGCAGTTGTCACAAGGTTCGAGCATCTGTTGCGCATCGTGAAATGTCCTGCACAAAAGACTCAAAGCGTCAGAACTCGACTTGCCTACACTACTAGCCATTAAAATTGCTACACCACGAAGATGACGTGCTACAGAAGCGAAATTTAACCGACAGGAAGAAGATGCTGTGATATGCAAATGATTAGCTTTTCAGAGCATTCACACATGGTTGGCGCCGGTGGCGACGCCTACAACGTGCTGACATGAGGAAAGTTTCCAACCGATTTCTCATACACAAACACCAGTTGACCGGCGTTGCCTGGTGAAACGTTGTTGTGATGCCTCATGTAAGGAGGAGAAATGCGTACCATCACGTTTCCGACTTTGATAAAGGTCGGATTGTAGCCTGTCGCTCTTGCGGTTTATCGTATCGCGACATTGCTGCTCGCGTTGGACGAGATCCAATGACTGTTAGCAAAATATGGAATCGGTGGGTTCAGGAGGGTAATACGGAACGCCGTGCTAGATCCCAATGGCCTCGTATCACTAGCAGTCGAGATGACAGGCATCTTATCCGCATGGCTGAAACGGATCTTGCAGCCACGTCTCGATCCCTGAGTCAACAGATAGGGACGTTTGAAAGACAACAACCATCTGCACGAACAGTTCAAAAATGGCTCTGAGCACTATGCGACTTGACTTCTGAGGTCATCAGTCGCCTAGAACTTAGAACTAATTAAACCTAACTAACCTAAGGACATCACACACATCCATGCCCGAGGCAGGATTCGAACCTGCGACCGTAGCGGTCGCCCGATTCCAGACTGTAGCGCCTAGAACCGCACGGCCACTCCGGCCGGCACGAACAGTTCGACCAGGTTTGCTGCAGCATGGACTATCAGCTCGATGACCATGGCTGCGGTTACCCTTGACAGGAGCGCCTGCGATGGTGTACTCAACGACGAACCTGGGTGCTCGAATGGCAAAACGTAATTTTTTCGGATGAATCCAGGTTCTGTTTACAGCATCATGATGGTCGCATCCGTGTTTGGCGGCATCGCGGTGAACGCACATTGGAAGCGTTTATTCGTCATCGCCATACTGGCGTATCACCCGGCGTGATGGTATGGGGTGCCATTGGTTACACGTCTCGGTCACCTCTTGTTCGCACTGACGGCACTTTGAACAGTGGACGTTACATTTCAGATGTGTTACGACCCGTGGTTCTACCCTTCATTCGATCCCTGCTAAACCCTACATTTCAGCAGGATAATACACGACCGCATGTTGCAGGTCCTGCACGGGCCTTTCTGGATACAGAAAATGTTCGACTGCTGCCCTGGCCAGCACATTCTCCAGATATCTGACCAATTGAAAACGTCTGGTCAATGGTGGCCGAGCAACTGGCTCGTCACAATACGCCAGTCACTACACTTGATGAACTGTGGTATCGTGTTGAAGTTGCATGGGCAGCTGTACCTGTACACGCCATCCAAGCTCTGTTTGACTGAATGCCCAGGCGTGTCAAGGCCGTTGTTACCACCAGAGGTGGTTGTTCTGGGTACTGATTTCTCAGGATCTATGCACCCAAACTGCGTGAAAATGTAATCGCATGTCAGTTCTAGTATAATATATTTGTCCAATGAATACCCGATTATCATCTGCATTTCTTCTTGGTGTAGCAGTTTTAATGGCCAGTAGTGTATGTTCGGCTTCAGAATACGTAACCCCGTTTCGTTTAGTGAATCATAACCAAAATAAGCACAGAGAACAGATGAAAAAATGGCAACAGTAGAGTTGCAAATCGACTCCTATATATGCTCGTTCCGAAGAGAATTAACAGAAGATACACTGAGGAATGACAGAAGAGGTGCGCAGCTCTTCGCCAGCTTATTTAGTCCGTACACCCTGACAACTTCCTTAATGTAGTATATTTCTAGAGGGCATAAAATGGAAGAGAATGAAGGAATCTTCAGGAACACACTACATTTTTTCTACAGTGTGTAATGGAGGCTTAAGTAAAAGACTGACGTAGCAGGCTGATGGGCGGTATTATGAGCCTTTGCCTCAAGAGGTAATTAGATGTTTATGTTAAAAAGTGACTGTAGAGATATTTTAAATGTTTCTGTGGAATATACTAACACGAAATTTCATAGGAAGAAAGGTCAGACTCTAAAGTACCCTGTTCAGTTGAACTGGCTCCAGAAAATAGTACGGACCCTAATTAGGATGGTTGGGAGTACACTTTAGTCTCGCTATCCCTGAATAGAAAGAGGATAAATGGTTATTAAAGCCATAGAATTAGCTTACATTGGAAGTAGATGGCAAAGCAATTCGGGTCTTTCCTTTCCAAAGGAAGCGTCCGGGCTTCGCCTTTTCTGATTTATGGGAATTCTCGATTATCCTAAGATAATTTTGTCATAACAAACAATCAATTGTTTTTCTGGAACGGAAAACGAAACAATATTCAATAACTTTAATCATTTCAGTTAGACTTATAAAGAAATAACTATAATTTGTAGCTAGGTATAAATGTGTATCTCATTTAAATCCTCTTTATCAAGAACGTTATTTTTCTTGGAAATTATTTCGTGAAACTCTTGACAAGATTACACAACAACACACAACAACAGCTTCATCTTCGTGATTTTGTCGGCTTGCAATTTATTGCTTTTCTTTTGTCCGTTGGACGCTAATGAAAGAGAGCACCCTTTCGACAATGGTATTGTGGCTTGGAAATTGTAAGGTAATATTCTGCCAATGTTAATAATTCCGAATAAAATTCTGTGATTTGAAATAAGCTGTCCGCTTTACATGTGTCTAAAGCTTTTTCAAGGCAGAGTCGTCACTTTTTTGTTGCAGGAATTTCGTGAAATTTCACCGCTGGTCAAAGAATTTACTGTCGTCCAACTTTTTTTCTAGAACAATATCTATTATTTCTGCTGCTTGTTTCCAGGCTGGAACATCAGCGAATGTCATCCATTGAAAGTACATTAAGTGGGTGCTAAATTCACATGCCCTTGATTTTAAGTAGTCTTTGACAACCATGTGTATATTATTCATGATTGCTGTAAATTCTTTCGCCTGATTTGGCATCGGCTTATCGGCACATCCTACTTTGCCTCGTTGTGGTCGTAACATGATTGTTTCATTATGTGTTAGGCTCGTACGGGCTTCAGAGAACAACATAGGACACAGACATAGCAATAGCATTGGCTGATATTTCTATATGCTCTTCTCATATATCTCCTTCCGCTTATTTGTCGCACTTACGCCACTGGCTTGGAATGGGCCTTAGTTGTGTGTTCTCTGCTTCATCGCTAAAAAGCCTAACAAAAGCCGGACAGGCGTCACTGCTTAGTTAATCATTGAAGTTAAGTTCTTTGTGTGCTGGTATTAAATTTTACAGGCTACTTTTAGGGCAGTAGTCCAGGTGTCAACCGAGTCCGTTTCAGATTCTGTACGAAATCTGTAACTGAAGTAGCTACGTTTTTACCAAAATTTTCTACAGATATTTGGAGCAAAGAGCTGTCACAAAGAATTGGAACTGAGCATAGATCACTCGGAAAAAAAGGTGAGCAGGACCGACGCAAATAGAACTCACCTCAGTCCGTATGAGAAAACGATTTTTTATCAGGTAACAATGCAACACGTTAGACTGGATGAAGTGTCATGCGTGGGCATCAGAATAATTTGGTTCATCCTGTATGAGAATGCCCATGTTCTCTTCAGGTGTGTTTGTGCAAGTTAAGACTATGGAAGGAAAACATTAGGTAAACAACTGCTCTGCTCTCGTTTTCCTAGTTGCAGGTTTTTGGAGGTGTCAAGAGTGGGAACGTTGAGGTTCAAGTGGCTCTAAGCACTATGGGACTTAACATCTGAGGTTATCAGTCCCCTAGATTTAGAACTACTTAAACCTAACTAACCTAAGGACATCACACACATCCATGCCCGAGGCAGGATTCGAACCTGCGACCGTAGCAGCAGTGCGGTTCCAGACTGAGGCGCCTAGAACCGCTCGGCCACTGGGGCCGGCGGAACGGTGATGAAATATTGAATTAACAGACCAGTGTTTGTATTGTTTTACTGTTAGTTTTCCTTAACATTTCACTTTCAAAACCGACTCTTCATACTTCAATGGATTTTGCATCTTGTGTAGACAGATTCTGTGCTCTAATAGACCAATAGAAAGACAGGAAGTATCACCGTCAACTTCAGTGCATTTGCAAACTATTGTACGTGTATGATTAATCAAATGTTCAAATGTGCATGAAATCTTATGGGACTTAACTGCTAAGGTCATCAGTCCCTAAGCTTACACACTACTTAACCTAAATTATCCTACGGACAAACACACATACCCATGCCCGAGGGAGGACTCGAACCTCCGCCGGGACCAGCCGCACAGTCCATGACTGCAGCGCCTTAGACCGCTCGGCTAATATGATTAATCGATGCTGGGATGCGCTTTAAAGAAGACCGTAGAGAACAGTTTAGTTTAATCAACCATGTAAGCTATCTGCGAAATGCAGTGAAACTGACGGTGAATGTCCCGTTTGGTAACATTTGAACACCATTTGTAATGCTGAAAGTTCCAAACAGTTGCACTTCGAACAACATGGAGAATATATCGTAAGTTTGTTGTCATGATGTCTTCCTTCAGAATGATCAGCACTATAACGTATTAATATAGGTTTCTTTCCTTAAAAAAAGAAAAAAAAGCAGCTGCGTAAATGAATTAGCATTAGTTGCACTCTCAGGCTTATCCAGACGACGCGACTATCTACTGGATGAGGAACTGTTATCCGTTGATTTTACTGTCAATCACTCGTCATATACAATAAAATATCAGCATTTGACGAAGACTATCAACTAGGCTATCGCTCCCCTTCCCTTTTAATTGTTGAAAACATATTGCTGTACTGTTTTCAGCCATCACCAACGTTGGATAAATTTTTATTGGTGGCAAACAGGCCAAAATAGTTTAATGACAGCACGGTTCTGCAATTTATCCATACCATCAAAATGTATACAGTACGACTACTTAATAAAGTTGTCTGAAACAAGTTAACACTTGATTTAATATTGTTGTGCAACATGTATCAACAAAACAAAAACTGAATTCATATGAACTTCAATTGTGTCCTATGCACATAAATTTTCTCCTTGCTCTGACAATAAGTCATTCGTGAGTAGAATGGGACAAAATCTGAACCCTTAACTGGTATCATACGTGTGAGACGGCTGTCGAGCTCCCTGGTGGACATCCCCTTCCCTACTGGGGTTGTTTCATCTTTCACTCCGGTGTACCTTTCAGTTGTAGTGCTGGTCTCTTGCTGTGAGTGTGAGGTACCGCTGGCACCATTTGACCTTCAGTGAATCCACGGTAAAGTGGCCGCAACGTTTCGCAGACGTTTTCATCAAAATGTCGTGTTTTATTGGGATAATTACGGTGAAATATGTAATGGTTATTACTGACAGTGTCTCACAGTTAATTTACACAATATGGAGCCTCTGCCAGATCCATCTCACCATTGAAAACACCCGGAACAGACTGGTTGTTCTCAATGAGTTCTAAGAGTAAATGAACCAAACTTCGACATTTATGTGGAAGAAATGAAGAATGATATTGATCCATATTACGATACAGCCAATGATGATGATACAAATTTAAAGCAGGAAGGTTTATGTTGATGTTGATAATGATGATGACGATGATGCAATCTAGGACATACAAAGAGGCAAAGATGATCTAAGTAGAAAACAGTTATATCGCCGTGATTCCTCATTGTGATAGGGGAAACTGCTTCAAATGTACAAAAACACAACCACCAACTAATGTCAGGATAAGACAACATAACACGGCATTGCAGGTTCGTGGTCTGCGACTTAGGGCTAATACCTTCAGTAATAATTTAGATGTTGAACAAATATGGTGTCTTCTTTTGCTCAAGACATTTTAGGTAAAACAAAAGTACTCTCACGTCCTTTGTACATAATATTTGATGTTCCTGAGCTGCAAGCTTCTATAGGCTTCACAGCAATTTCCCAGTGTGGCAATGAATCCATAGATAAACATTTCTGAGTGGATGGAAGCGGACGTAACCTTTTTGCTGCGAAAAAAGCTTATTTCGCATCGGGAGTTGTTAGATTTGAGGCCACTGATGACAGCAAAAACAGGAGAAAAGATTCGGCTGCCGGAGTGCCGTTTTCTCTTTCATTCCTGTCATCTGGGTTCCCAGATCGAAGGCATGGAGCTGACAGCAGAGTTACTCTCTAGAGTGACTAATTTTATCGATAAAATGCTTATACTTTTTTGGAACAACACTTGCGTATTTTCTGTACTTTCTTTTTGTTTATTAACATTTTGCTGTGCTTTTATCTTCATATGTATGAAGATATATGTTGTAACTAGCTGCGACTAATAAACAATTAATAAGCTAAGACAATATTGTACAATTCAACAGCAAACTTCTGGAGTCTGACAGACACCATGATAGCAGTTAACGTTAAAAATAGTATTATACCAATTAAGGGTTAATGTGTGCTGAAGTTGTCGGTCAGAGTAGCCGAGCGGTTCTAGGCGTTACAGTCTACGGCCGCAGGTTCGAATCGTGCCTCGGGCATGGATGTGTGTGATGCCCTTAGGTTAGTTAGGTTTAAGTAGTTCTAAGTTCTAGGGCACTGATGACCTCAGCAGTTAAGTCCCATAGTGCTCAGAGCCATTTGAACCATTTTTTTGTGCTGAAGTTCATCGAGTGATTAAGCAGTGTATGCCTATACGGGTTCAAATAAATGCCTACGTAATCTAAACACCCGCAGACTCAACGTCATACAGTCATTTCCTCCGGTGATAAAGAAATCTAATTTACATTATACATTGTGTCGCAAAAGTTTCCGACAAGACAAAGAGAACAATTTAGCAGTTAGAACGTCGAAGAGGTGTATATCTGTTTGCTGGGTACAGAAAGACGGTGCACGCCGGAACGCTGTCTTAGCGCATGCGCAGAAGGCTTGCACGGTGAGTCATCCGAGCCGGCTGCACCAGCAGCAGTAACGACCCGCTCTGCGGGAGCCAGCGTCATGTTTCGCCAACCTTTCCGCTGCACTCGTCTCACTGGGCAGCACGTTGTCGCGGGGGATGACGCGCGATGCCTGTGGGTGATTCTACTAATGAGCGATGTGTGTCGAAATACTACTTGTTCCGAGAGATACTCAACCTGTGCCCATGGCTTTTTTCTTTTTCAGTACAGTGTTGAATGGAGGCTATGATAAGGAAATACTTCAAAGTGGAATATTCAGGCAGATTTAAGTCTGTAATCAGTTCTTAACACTGAGGGTGCATTTCATTATTTCAAAGGCAGAGTGCTACAGAAGTACTGTGTAAATCTGAACTGGGTCTGGCTTGCAGCAGATACACACGTGCAGTCGCAATGCTTGTATCGTTACTTGCAAAATAATTGTATGAATGAATGAACTACGGAATCTCGCTGATCTCTTACATCATCTTCAACGACAGCTAGCTACAGAAAATTGTCCATTAGAGTACTGGTTTCTCCTGAAATGAATATACACGAGGTGAAGGTCTAGTGTGTCAGTTATAAAGATCGGTCTGGAAACGACGGAGTCGAAAGTTAACGAAGCCTTTAAGTGTTGCGGGATAACTCTGCCAATCGAATACGAGAACCAACGATGCAATAAACTAATTTATTATGTACGTAGCGTACCGTAACATGGAAAAATTCTGTTAAAACTGGGCCCCATGAACAAAGTGTAAGAACAAAAGTGAAAGAAAAACTTCGTGTTAATCTAAATATGTCAATTACCCACATTTTAAAATAAATTTGGAATTGCAGAAACTGATAGAACGCTGAAATTTAGTTAATACGGCATATGGAAAAATAAATGTAATTATGTGTTATCTCCAGGATGTTTCACAATTCATGTTATACGCTTCTAGAGGTTGTAAAGGGGACTTAATAGATCAAGTTTTACATACTGACCCATGTCTCTGCGCGACAGCAATGGAGATAATATCGAAGACAGTGCTGCCAAAGCAGAGTTACTAAACACAGCCTTCCGAAATGCCTTCACAAAAGAAGACGAAGTAAATATTCCAGAACTCGAATCGAGAACAGCTGCCAACATGAGTAACGTAGAAGTAAATATCCTCGGAGTAGTGAAGCAACTTAAATCACTTAATAAAAGCAAGTCTTCTGGTCCAGACTGTATACCAATTAGGTTCCTTTCGGAGTATGCTGATGCAGTAGCCCCATACTTAAAAATCATATACAACCGTTCGCTCGCCGAAAGATCCGTACCCAAAGACTGGAAAGTAGCACACGTCACACCAATATTCAAGAAAGGTAGTAGGAGCAATCCACTAAATTACAGGCCCATATCGTTAACGTCAATATGCAGCAGGATTGTAGAACATATATTGTGTTCGAAAATTATCAATTACCACGAAGAAAACGGTCTATTGATACACAGTCAACATGGGTTTAGAAATCATCGTTTCTGTGAAACACAACTAGCTCTTTATTCACATGAAGTGTTGAGTGCTATTGACAAGGGATTTCAGATCGATTCCGTGTTTCTGGATTTCGGAAGGCTTTTGACACTGTACCACACAAGCGGCTCGTAGTGAAATTGCGTGCTTATGGAATATCGTCTCAGTTATGTGACTGCGATTTCCTGTCAGAGAGGTCACAGTTCGTAGTAATTGGCGGAAAGTCATCAAGTAAAACAGAAGTGATTTCAGGCGTTCCCCAAGGTAGTGTTATAGGCCCTTTGCTGTTCCTTATACACGTAACGTGTATCCACAGGACATGTGGTCTGTAATTAAAGAAGTGTCATGATGATCTCTCCATTGCCAAAAGATTCCGGAATAATCAAAATATTCACGTGTGTACTGCCGGTCTACAGTGTCCAACGGGCACAATATTTCGGCGATCATACATGTCGCCATCATCAGGTGAACTGACGGACTGAGCTCCTGTGAACGTGCCGGCACGGAGATCCGTACGTCTCCGACAATTGTCTGGTTGAAGGCGTATGCAATACTCATTGGTGAAGAGAACGTGATGCCAATCCTGAACGGTCCATTCGGCATGTTGTTGGGCCTATCTGTACCGCGCTGCATGGTGTGGTGGTTGCAAAGATCGATCTCACCATGGACGTCAGGAGTGAAGTTGCACGTCTTGCAGCCCATTGCGCACAGTTTGAGTCGTAACGCGACGTCCTGTGGCTGCACGAAAAGCATCATTCAACATAGTGGCGTTGCTGTCAGGGTTCCTTCCAAACATAATCCGTAGGTAGCGGTCATCCACTATAGTAGCAGCCCTTGGGCGGCCTGAGCGAGGCATGTTATCGACAGTTCCCGTCTCTCTCTATCTCCTCCATGTCCGAACAGCATCGCTTTGGTTCTCACCGAGACACCTGGACACTTCGCTTGTTGAGAGCCCTTCCTGGCACAGAGTAACAATGCGGACGCGATTGAACCGCAGTATTGACCGTCTAGGCATGTTCCGACAACACGAGCCGTTTACCTCCTTCCTAGTGGAATGACTGGAACTGAACGGTTGTCGGACCCTCTACGTCTAATATGCGCTGCTCATGCATTGTTGTTTACATCTTTGGGAGGGTTTAGAGACAACTCTGAACAGTCAAAGGGACTGTGTCTGTGATTCAATATCCACAGCCAACGTCTATCTTCAGGAGTTCTGGGAACTGGGGTGATGCAAAACTTTTTTTTGATGTGCATAGATACGTATGTCTGGAAAAATCGTTCGAAGGCTACAGCAACGAAACACGTATGTACTAAGTGAAAGAGAGATTGCAAATAAGTGTGACTACGATAATTATCAGTTTTGTAACCAATTAATGGATGCCATAATATTGTCCAAGCTGTTGTAGCAGTGGGAGGGGTTGCGAATCACTACTAGAAGAATACACACACAATAAGTAATATGTCAAGTGAATACAACCTTTTTATTGTGTACTTTAGACTGGGCTTTGTTGCTAGTATAGTCAGTTATCCCACTGGAAAACATCCCCTGGAATGCTGTTCACGAATGACAGCACAACAGATCGAATGACCAGACTGACGTATAAATTTACCGTCAGGGTGCCTGGGAGAACCACGAGAATCCTGCTACTGTCACACGACGTCGCACCCCAGACTGTAACTGCAGGTGTAGGTCCATTGCATCAAGCACAAAGCATGTTGGTTGCAGGCCCTCAGCTGGCACCCTTCCAACCAATACGCGGCCATCATGGGCACCGAGGCATAACCAGCTTTCATCAGAAAACACAACAGACCTCCACTCTGCCCTACAAAAATGGTTCAAATGGCTCTGAGCACTATGGGACTTAACATCTGAGGTCATCAGTCCCCTAGAACTTAGAACTACTTAAACCTAACTAACCTAAGGTTCACACACACACACACATCCATGCCCAAGGCAGGATTCGAACCTGCGACTGTAGCAGTCGTGCGGTTCCGGACTGAAGCGCCTGGAACCGCTCGGCCACCGCGACCGGCTGGGAAATAACAATGATGGGTTGGAACAGAAAATGGGGGCACATGGCGTGGGTGAAATGAATGATAATGCGGAAAGATTTAATGACTTCTGCGCAAGCCATGACCTTGTAATAGGAGGGACCTTTTTTCCTCATTAGAGATGCCATAAGATAACATGTGTATCACCAGATCATATCAGAGAAAATCAAATTGACCCATCGCGTTATCCAGGAAGTTCAGGAGGAGCCTGGAAGATGCGCAGAATAAAAGAGGTGCAGACGCAAGTAGCGACTATTGATGACTGTCAATATGTTGCCTGGTCGGACGAGCCTCGTTTGAAATTGTATGGAGCGGATCGACGTGGGCGGCCGCTGTGACCGAGTGGTTCTAGACGCTTCAGTCCGGAACCGCGCTGCTGCTACGGTCGCAGGTTCGAATCCTGTCTCGGGCATGGATGTGTGTGCTCTCCTTAGGTTAGTTATGTTTAAGTAGTTCTAAGTCTAGGGGACTGATGACCTCAGATGTTAAGTCCCATAGTGCTTAGAACCATTTGAACCATTTTTTGGATCGACGTGTACGGGTATGGAGACGACCTCATGAATCCATTGACCCTGCATGTCAGCAGGGGTCTGTTCAAGCTGGTGGAGGCTCTGTAATGTTGGGGAGTAATATGGGACCCCACATACGTCTAGATGCGACTCTGACAAGTGACACGTACATAAGCATCCTGTCTGACCACCTGCATCCATTCATGTCCATTGTGCATTCCGACGGAGAATCCCCGTGAGAATATGACGCCTTTGGTCCCTAAAAAGGCCTTGAAGATTCGGCGATTCCTGACGGACGAGAATGTGCAGCAGGCAGTTAAGGACTTCTTCAAACAGCAGGACACAATGTTTTACCAAATGGGTATCTTCACCCTAGTTCGTCGCTTGGATGATTGCCTAGATGCAGACGGCGATTTAGCCTGACTGGCATACTGATTCTGGACTACGGCCGTCTAATGGATTTTTTTTTATCTCCCCTGGTATAAAACAGCTTCAAACGTCTCATTATATTACAACAGGGTTAATGTCTTAAATATTTGACGCTAAGCACATAAGCGAAAAAAGTTTAGATAAGTTTTGAAATTATACTTAAAATGTATTGGAAGTCGCTAAGCGCTCTCGTTATGAAAGACTGGATGAATGTAGTCTGCCTAACTGCACTCTGTTTTATGTAAAAGCACGTTTTTCATGCGCCTAAATGTCTATGATGTCATATCTCCTGAACTACGTTTAGATTAGATTAGATTAGATTAGATTAATTCTAGTTCCATGGATCATGAATACGATATTTCGTAATGATGTGGAACGAGTCGAATTTTCCAATACATGACATAATTAGGTTAATTTAACAACATACTTAACTTAATATAACAACTTTATTTTTTGTGTTTTTTGTTTTTCTTTATTTTTTATTTTTATTTTATTTTTTTTTATTTTTATTTTTCTTAATATTTTTGTTTTTTTTTTCTTTTTTTTCTTAATTTATATCTAAAAATTCCTCTATGGAGTAGAAGGAGTTGTCATTCAGAAATTCTTTTAATTTCTTCTTAAATACTTGCTGGTTATCTGTCAGACTTTTGATACTATTTGGTAAGTGACCAAATACTTTAGTGCCAGTATAATTCACCCCTTTCTGTGCCAAAGTTAGATTTAATCTTGAATAGTGAAGGTCGTCCTTTCTCCTAGTATTGTAGTTATGCACACTGCTATTACTTTTGAATTGGGTTTGGTTGTTAATAACAAATTTCATAAGAGAGTATATATACTGAGAAGCTACTGTGAATATCCCTAGATCCTTAAATAAATGTCTGCAGGATGATCTTGGGTGGACTCCAGCTATTATTCTGATTACACGCTTTTGTGCAATAAATACTTTATTCCTCAGTGATGAATTACCCCAAAATATGATGCCATATGAAAGCAATGGGTGAAAATAGGCGTAGTAAGCTAATTTACTAAGATCTTTATCACCAAAATTTGCAATGACCCTTATTGCATAAGTAGCTGAACTCAAACGTTTCAGCAGATCATCAGTGTGTTTCTTCCAATTTAATCTCTCATCAATGGACATACCTAAAAATTTGGAATATTCTACCTTAGCTATATGCTTCTGATTAAGGTCTATATTTATTAATGGCGTCATACCATTCACTGTACGGAACTGTATGTACTGTGTCTTATCAAAATTCAGTGAGAGTCCGTTTACAAGGAACCACTTAGTAATTTTCTGAAAGACAGTATTGACAATTTCATCAGTTAATTCTTGTTTCTCAGGTGTGATTACTATACTTGTATCATCAGCGAAGAGAACTAACTTTGCCTCTTCATGAATATAGAATGGCAAGTCATTAATATATAATAAGAACAACAAAGGACCCAAGACTGACCCTTGTGGAACCCCATTCTTGATAGTTCCCCAGTTTGAGGAATGTGCTGATCTTTGCATGTTACGAGAACTACTTATTTCAACTTTCTGCACTCTTCCAGTTAGGTACGAATTAAACCATTTGTGCACTGTCCCACTCATGCCACAATACTTGAGCTTGTCTAGCAGAATTTCATGATTTACACAATCAAAAGCCTTTGAGAGATCACAAAAAATCCCAATGGGTGGTGTTCGGTTATTCAGATCATTCAAAATTTGACTGGTGAAAGCATATATGGCATTTTCTGTTGAAAAACCCTTCTGGAAACCAAACTGACATTTTGTTAGTACTTCATTTTTACAGATATGTGAAGCTACTCTTGAATACATTACTTTCTCAAAAATTTTGGATAAAGCTGTTAGAAGGGAGATTGGACGGTAATTGTTGACATCAGATCTATCCCCCTTTTTATGCAAAGGTATAACAATAGCATATTTCAGTCTATCAGGGAAAATGCCCTGTTCCAGAGAGCTATTACACAGGTGGCTGAGAATCTTACTTATCTGTTGAGAACAAGGTTTTAGTATTTTGCTGGAAATGCCATCAATTCCATGTGAGTTTTTGCTTTTAAGCAAGTTTATTATTTTCCTAATTTCAGAGGGAGAAGTGGGTGAGATTTCAATTGTATCAAATTGCATAGGTATGGCCTCTTCCTTAACAGCCTAGCATCTTCTAATGAACACCTGGATCCTACTATATCCACAACATTTAGAAAATGATTATTAAAAATATTTTCAACTTCTGACTTTTTGTTCGTAAAGTTTTCATTCAATTTGATGGTAATACTGTCTTCCTCTGCTCTTGGTTGACCTGTTTCTCTTTTAATAATATTCCAAATTGTTTTAATTTTATATTATATTATATTTATATTTATATTATATTATATTATATTATATTATATTATATTATATTATATTATATACGTGTCGTACAATAAGATAATTTTGCAGGTACATTCATCGATATATATATATATATATATATATATATATATATATATATATATACAATAATTTTGTGGGGGTGTGCAGTAAGAGAAACTTTCGGAAAGATATGAAATTCCTATGATATGCGTAAAGTTTGTTGGAAGTCGCTAAATCCTCTCATTCTCAAATGTGCAACAGACTTTGCAGACGGTATATATATATATATATATATATATATATATATATATATATATATATATATATACATACATATATATATATATGTATATATATATAATATCGTCTGCAAAGTGTGTTGCGAATACAATTGCTGGTAAAGAAGTAATAAATTTAACGCCACACCAAATGTTGAAGTTTTACTGCGCAATGTTTTTAAGAGAAAATAGTTTTTCACCGATCTAAATGTCTATAATATCATACCTCCTGAAGTATGTGTGGTTAAATTATATAATTTTGCAGTTACATTTAGCGGTATATGTGGATACTGTAAGCAAACTGCGATGCAAATGGAGTCCATAGGAAAGAAGTAATAAATTAAATTGTCATGTTTGATGCTGAAGCTTTACTGCAAGAACGGCGAAAATGTTGTAAGGGATAAACTCTTTTCCTTCAGTAATTTTGTGGGGGCGTGCAGTAAGAAAAACTTTTGGAAAGGTATGAAATTCCTACGATATGCGTAAAGTTTGTTGGAAGTCGCTAAATCCTCTCATTCTCAAGTCCTGGATGAATGAAATCTGGGTATTTGCGTGCTTTCAGTTATCCTGCCTCAGGACAAATGTTTTCAAACGTAATAGTTGTCTTACTGTGTTAAACTTTTAACTCAAGATTAAACCTCTTTGTCAGTAGATTATGACAGAATTTTAAATTTTTAAATTCGGTCAGTAATGTATTCCGAAACCTTTCGTCCAAATTAATACAGGAGGCATATGATAACAAATGTACACTTGACAGCAAAAAAAGTGGGTCACTGCCAAATGCAACCAACATAACGTAGCTGTGTTGCAGGTCCTCTAAACACCAAAACCCCGTGGGGTACAGTCGTTTGACTACACACAATGAGTACCGCAAGAGACTACTAAGAGACCAAAGGTCTTTATGGCAGTCAGTCTAAGCGCCAACTAATATCGTCATACAAAACATATTAGAAAACACGTTCTTAGCGATGAGAAACCCCATAACACTCATAAACTAACTTTAATTACAACAAGTGACATTCCAAAAGTTCTGAGAAAACGGATTATTTTACATGTATCGTACAGTAATCCTTGGTCAAAATTAAATACTTGAGACAATATATGGAGTTACAAAGCTGTACGGCAATTGGAAAAAAGTTTTTCGCTCTCTAAAAGGTTTTCCATCCACGTGCTGAAGGTCACTCAACGGCGAGTGGCTCTGGAAACTGGATATTGGAAGAACCAGTAGACAAACGCGATTAACGGCAACAGGCACTCTAAGGAAATCTCAACATTAACAGTGAATCACCAGTAATTTCTCGTAACACATCAACAGCTACGTGTACACAAATTTGAACTTAAAATGACATGACCAACGTCGTCGTTATGGTCCTGGATTCAAACCCAGCACCTATAGCCATTGCCACCTAAGCTAAGCTTTGTTTGTGCCTTATTGAGACCGGATAACTAGGCACAAAGAGACGTGAAGTATGGACGTTTGCACCAGTATCAGTTATCAATTCAGATCCTGAAAATAAATGACGAAAATGTTTGTACTGAACTGGAAATCCTGTCATAACAGTTACCGTCCTGAGAACTACCCCCAACGACGTTTAATATGGTGTCATTGACAAGGAACAAGGTGTGCTCATGTTTAAAATTGAAATGGCACCATATAAAGCTTGTGACAGGGATGCGAACCCAGCACCTAATCGGATTGTTACGAAGTACGGTCATGCTCAAAATTATCCAAACGACCTGGATTGCATTTCGACTGATTCCCATGCAACCCACATAACGCAACTGTCTAGCAGGTCCTCTAATAGCTCCTTGATACAGTCGTTTGACTATTGAAAATGGTTCCAACAAGTCACCACTAGAAAACACTGCTCTGTATCGCAATAACTCAGGATGTAAAGTGATATCACGATACTAAAAATATCAGGGAACACCTCATCACGGATAAGACTGTCCTTAAGGCTTGTAAGCTCGCATTTATTGCAATAACTGACGTAGCTGAAATGTTAGCATTCTCATTATTACGTCAGATGGGTAATGCACGTAGTAAGTTAATCGTATTCATGATTTCCTCTTCAAAGTAACATACCATACTTGTTATTTAACACAAAATGTCATTAAAAATTTACGTTATTCACGAGCAGCTAGTTGAGAATATGTATGAACTTCAAATGACACGACGAACCGACTCGTTATGCATATGGATTCAAACCCATGTCATACAAACTAAGATTTCGTGACTGACGGAAATTATCCGTCATTCCTGACTAGGCATAGAGAGAGTGATATACCTCGATTTTAGACAGTATCAGTTAACAAATATCAACTTTAAATTACATAACGTAAACATTTTTAACGGTCGCGAATTCCTACACAGCATCTATTGTCCCTGTTAACGAACTACGAGAGATGTTAAATATTGCTACTTCACAAGTAACTTACTTGAAATGCAGTGAGGTAAAGCTTTGTGTTGGACAGGGATTCGAACCCAGAACCTAATCGGATTGTTATCGAAGCACAATCAACTTTGACATATCGGACTTTCTCGGCAGTAGCTAGATGTATTAAATGAAATGACGAGACGAAACATTAATTTTTCCTTTTCAGGACTCCAACCCGGCACATATCGCTGTTATATTCTAGAGAAAAGGAACGTTAAGTATGGGTTTGTTACACCAGTAGCGACATGTGAGCATGTTTGAACTAGAAATAATGTGACGAAGTGTTCAGTGCTGACTGAGAATCGAACCCCAAACATATCGTTGTTGACTACACACAAAGAGGCGACACTTACCGAATTTTTCACCACTAGCAGCTCGGAATAACATCCCTGAACTTACTGTGATCTCGCAAATAGTGCTGTGTCTCACTGGGTGTCAAAAACGTCAGATGTCGTTAGTGTTGACAACGAATGCAAATGCATTAAAAATAAAAATTATTATCCACCAGCAGATAGGTGTTCTCATGCTAGAGCTTGATAATACATAGTGAAAAGTTTAGTGCTGGTCCAGGATTCCAACCCATTCATGCGCAATATGTGGAGATGTTAAGGAATCTGCAGTTTTGAACAAACAACAAGTTGTAGTCGAGTTCTATTGTCACGAAGGGATCAAATTCCGCGTTAAGGGCGGTCTGAGTTGCATTCCCAGTTCAGAGCCAATTTTATCGACATACAGAAGCTCAAATAAAAGACGGAATAAATGTCCTGTGACCATACACAGTGTTCGTTTCGTCACTAGAAATAAATAACTAGTATAAGAAAAGTTACTGGTGATAGAGTTTCTACATGTCGCCACTCCTTACTTTATTGTGGTTCCACCTAACGTCTACCTGGTAGAGAAGGAATATCACGTTTAACGTGATTTTCAGACCACAATGCCATTATACCTTCTTCACTTGGCGTAGCCAGAAGAGAATAGAATCTACCTCTCCTTATCAAAAAACATCGGCAGAAGTTGGAATCGAACCGAGAGCATATGAATCTATCATCAGTCCAACAGACCACCACACCGACTTCTCTACGGCTCATGTCTCTATCATAACACCGTTGCGGCACACAAGATGAGAATTCCGACACACAGGCTCCCTGTAGTGGTTTGCAGGATGTTCAGTACATTCATTTACTTGGTTGACCGAATCGCCGTGAACTAGCTGCCTTGGCTAGCCAGTGCATACATTCGACTCTATTTTCTAATCACCGAAACAAAATAACGTAACTGCCACCTACACAGAACTGCCAATAGTGTAGGATGCTGAAATTTAAGTAGGAAGTGTTCTTTTCGATTTGAGCTACTTTATTGCGCTATCTGTTTGTTGAAACCATCGTGCAGTGCAAAATAAATGCTGTAACTGTCTGTCTCTCAGAAGTCTATATCCGGCCATATGCATTATCTCACAGCACTGTGGAATGCCGAAGTTCTGGAGGAACTGTTGTTCACTTCCAGAGGTGCTGTACCTATGTCACAGCTAGTAGCGTCACGGTAAGCGTCGTGCACTGGTGATAAGACGTCGCGTGTTCTATTACATTCGCTACTACATTTTTTTTAAACACAATTCTGCTGTCTGCTAAAGTATTCAATTTAATGGAACTTTGAACATAATTCTCTTCACTTCTCAACCCAAAATAGTCGCATGTGGAAAAAAGGCTAACTTCTGCGTCATTTTGTTCTTTTCAGGCTTAATAGACGGCCAGGCAGCAGATGCGCTTGAAGCTTTTGTATTATGTATGGGGCGAGCGCATCATGCCAAAATAGTCAGAAAAGTATTTTCTACATTAGCTGTCGTCTGGTAGTGGCATTTTATTCTTCTTCAAACCTTGTCTGACAGCTTTAACTCAGAACAAGTTTTCTACATGCATGTAATCAATAAACTGCATGTGCATTGTCAGACTGTTATAGATAACATCAGAGAATTCGCATATATCGTTGATGATTAATTTCTCTCTCATGTTTAGCATTGTTTTAACAACACTAAAAGAAACCTTACGAAAACTGTGCGCTGTATTGTAAGAAAGGAAATAAAACTACCCACGATAACCTTACGACGAAAGTCTGTTTTAACAAAACTGAGTATCTGTACAAAAGCGTGCCTCTATCTGCACGAATTAGTAAAACACTATTTACTTAGATTTCTATTGGGTCTGTGTTTAAACGGTATGCTGTGTCATACTCAACAGGTATGCAAACGTGGCATTTTATAAATAAAATTACGTATCCCTAGAAACCCAAAATTTGCTTGTCAGCAGCGGAAAGAGGCGTTACCTGTTGTGCAGCATTGTAAGTTTTTCACCATTGCACTATGAGCTGAAAGTATTTTCTTACGATTTGCTTATCGACGTTTGATCTAACTGCTTGCAGCTCTTACACAGAAGGGATAAAAACGTTACATTCAATGAGGCTGGAACCGCGAACCATAACAGTCGCGTTTCCACAGGTCAGCACGTCAACACAGAGCTGCTGACAAGCAAATTTTGGGTTTCTAGGGATACGTAATTTTATTTATAAAATGCCGCGTTTGCATACCTGTTGAGTATGACACAGCATACCGTTTAAACACAGACCCAATAGAAATCTAAGTGAATAGTGTTTTACTAATTCGTGCAGATAGAGGCACGCTTTTGTACAGATACTCAGTTTTGTTAAAACAGACTTTCGTCGTAAGGTTATCGTGGGTAGTTTTATTTCCTTTCTTACAATACAGTGCACAGTCTCGTCATTTCAGTTAATACATCTAGCTACTGCCGAGAAAGTCCGATATGTCAAAGTTGATTGTGCTTCGATAACAATCCGATTAGGTTCTGGGTTCGAATCCGTGTCCAACACAAAGCTTTACCTCATTGCATTTCAAGTAAGTTACTTGTGAAGTAGCAATATTTAACATCTCCCGTAGTTCGTTAACAGGGACAATAGATGCTGGGTAGGAATTCGCGTCCGTTAAAAATGTTACATTATGTAATTTAAAGTTGATATTTGCTAACTGATACTGTCCAAAAATGAGGTATATCACTCTCTTTATGCCTAGTCAGGAATGACTGTTAAATTCCGTCAGCCACGAAATCTTAGGCTGCGTGATTGGTTCAAATGGCTCTGAGCACTATGGGACTCAACATCTAAGGTCATCAGTCCTCTCGAACCTAGAACTACTTAAACCTAGCTAATCTAAGGACATCACACACATCCATGCCCGAGGCAGGATTCGAACCTGCGACCGTAGCAGTCACGCTGTTCCGGACTGAAGTGTCTATAACCGCACGGCCACCGCGGCCTAGCCTGCATGGCCTGGGTTTGAATCCATATGCAGAACGAGGCGGTTCGTCGTGTCATTTGAAGTTCATACATATTCTCAACTAGCTGCTCGTGAATAACGTAAATTTTGAATGACATTTTGTGTTAAATAACAAGTATGGTATGTTACTTTGAAGAGGAAATCATGAATACGACGAACTTACTAAGTGCATTACCTATCTGACGTAATAATGAGAGTGCTAACATTTCAGGTATGTCAATTATTGCAATAAATGCGAGCTTACAAGCCTTAAGGACAGTCTTACCCGTGATGAGGTGTTCCCTGATATTTTTAGTATCGTGGTATTACTTTACATCCTGAGTTATTGCGATACAGAGCAGTGTTTTCTAGTGGTGACTTGTTGGAACCATTTTCAATAGTCAAACGACTGTACCAAGGAGCTATTAGAGGACCTGCTAGATAGCTGCGTTATGTAGGTCGCATGGGAATCAGGTGAAATGCAATTCAGGTCGTTCGGATACTTTTGAGCACGACTGTACATAAAATCAGAAGTTAAATATCAAATGTTTTCACCAATAGCGAAATGCTGGAACCTTAATTGACGATAGAATTGTTTTTGCCTGACTGGGATTCGAGCCCAGCATCTAGCACCGTCGTTTTCTAACCAGGAACAGACGATAAATAGCTGTTGTTGGTTCACCAGTAGCGAGATGGGCGCATGTTTAGCTAGACATCAGGCGACGAAAAGTTCTGTGCTGAATGGAATTCAAACCCCGCACGCGTGGTCATGAAGAAACGTTAACTATCAAATTCTTTTCCAATAGTTGCTATGAATGACATGTTTGTACTGCCAATGATGTGATGGAAAATACTCTGCTGGCTAGAAGTTGAGTCCACAACATGTCGTCGTTGGTGATCACAACGAACACAACGTCAAACCCAAATCCGTTTTCACCAGTAGGATGGAGAGGAATATTTGAACTTGAAAAGATGTAAGGAAACGTTTGATCTTGTAATGTTGTGATAAAACGCTCATCATGTGGCTGTGTGTTGAAACGAACACGTTACAGCTGACAACGCACGAAGAGACGTTGAAAATGCAACTATTTTTCACCAGTAGTTCGGAGTGCACATGCTAGGGCTTGAAATGAAATAATGAATATTTTGTGCTGATCAGGATTCGAAACCAGATAGGTGCCTTTCGAGGACGCCTAGAAGAGTTTGCAATCTTCAGGAACATAGTGAAATCGAATTCTAATCTCAGTCCAGCACCACAATTTTCAACGTCTCAATTTCAAATCAAGTAAGACCCTTGTGAACTTACATGGCCATTGGTTCATTAAAACGAAATACTTTTTCTAGTTTACGGCGGCTTGCTGGTGACAGAGTCTCTGCCTTGTGGGGTTTCTCCATCTGTCACAGCTCAAACGAATGCCCAGTCGGCAGCGAAGGGATGTTATCTTTACTGCGGACATTGAACTACGGAGCTTACAGGCGTTCTGCACTTGGCGTTACTAGGGGCGAAGGAGAGCTACTTGTGTGTGTTAAAAATTTACGCCCGACGTGAGATGTGAACCTACACGTTTTACACCTCAATACAAGATTAATCCACCAGACGACAGAACCCCCTGCCAAGCACATAATTATGAATTGCAGAGTATTCATTTAGATGTAGATGCAGATGTCAAGGCACGCGTAACAGGAAGGAGGGCGGGATCTGGGAATGGATAGAAGTGCAGAAGTGCAAAATATAAGCGTGAAATGCTTGCAAAGTATTGCTTATTTAGACGTGGGCCACAGTTCGTTTTATCTTAGGACCGAGAGATAAGGAAGGACTGTTTTCAGAACGAAGAATGGGTTACAGGGAAGGGGAGATCAACGAATACGGTTTCATAGGTGGTGAGAGGAATGATAGAGAGTAAAGACAGCAGCAATTAAAAGAGAAAATGTAGCGTCATTGGAAACCGCTAGATTTGTTTACGAAGTTTTGGGGAAGTGTAATAGAAGGGCACTTGCGGCGATAGTGACAGCTGTTGCGTCGGTAGCGCTGATTGGGAATGGGTACTGACATTCAGTTATCCATAGTTGGCATGTATGGGCTCATATGGCTGTAAGAGATACTCGACCTCGTGCTCATCAACAGCCATTTGGTGATAATGTGTGACCCGGCATTCTCGGTAACAGGTTTATTGGACCATATATTCTTCCATTTCGCATCAATGGACGAAGATATCGCATCTTCGTGGAATATGTGTTTCCAGAACTACTGGAGGATAAACCTTTGAGTCTTAGACAACGGATGTACTTTTAGCACGATGGGGCGCCAGCCCATTACAGTATTGCTGTGAGGAATCATCTGAGAGCCACCGTCGCTAATCGATAGGTTCGATGGGTTGGTCGAGGTGACCATGCGGCCTGCCCACAAATGTTACGTGGCCTTGCATTTCGGATTTCTTCCTCTGGGGGCAGACGAAATAGTTGGTGTTCCAAACCGTTGTGGAAACAGAAGACCTCGTCGCTGGAATTGCCATTGCTGCTGGTGTCATAGCGGACATGCCAGGCATCTTCGAAAGGACACGAATCAATGGTCCTATGACGTACTGCGTGCATACAGGCCAATAGTCACGTATTTCATCTACATCTACATTTATACTCCGCAAGCCACCCAATGGTGTGTGGCGGAGGGCACAATACGTATCACTGTCATTACCTCCCTTTCCTGTTCCAGTCGCGAATGGTTCGCGGGAATAACGACTACCGGAAAGCCTCCGTGCGCGCTCGAATCTCTCTAATATTCATAATCTCCTCGGGAGGTATAAGTAGGGGGAAGCAATATATTCGACAGCTCATCCAGAAACGTATTCTAGCAGTTCCTGTGAATGCCGTTGATATACTTAGCATGCAAAACTGTTTTCTATGTAAAACGTCGCTAGCATCACACTCTGCTGTCAGGTACCACGTTTACCATAACTGAATGTATTTGTTTTGTTGTTCTCTATATCCTGACTCAATCTGAACGAATAGTTTCGCAACACCCTGTAGAAGTGTACTAAATAATCAGAAACGAAGTAGAAGTACTGAATTTGGTATTCAGATTGTTAAGAATGTTTTTGTTTGTTGCAATAATTTTGCTCGTATTTTGCGTCCTCTTGCAGAGCTGCGAGTCCCGTGCTGTGAATTTAAGACGTGCAGCGGGTAGTGGGGCCGTGTTATCAGCAGACCTAGTATCGAATCTCAGCTGCTAGGCCGCACGTAAAGGGAAGGCATTTACCCGGCTAATTGGGCGCATGACCTTCCCAGGTAGCCTGCTACCGTTTCCGCACACAGTACAGGAGTGTGACTTGTTGAAGACTCGTATACGATGACCACAAAGAGATTACTTTCCTTTAAGCAGTTTGTCCCACTCATTTAGGAAAGATTCGACATTAGCGCAGGAAGAGACTATTAGTATTGGCGGTGGACTAACAGACTAGAACCCATTCGTTATGAGTAAATCTGGGACCGCAGTGTACTGTTGATAGTGATTTGTCCCAACGGTATACACTGGGTCAGAATCCCGAAAAAGTGACTATAAGTTTAAAAAAAGGTTCCGACTCAAGAAGTTTCGTTTAGTAGGTTGGCTAGAGTAATGTTATGAATATTGAATCCTGGTCTTAGAAGCGGTCAGCTGTTTCTTCCGAAGCTTGAATTTTCAGGACCAACGCAGCAATTCATTTGTCAGCTACGCACAGAGCTAGCTGGGCTGGAAAAGTACTGCGTCGTTAGTGAAATATTTATGTTGAGCGAAATCAGACCGAAATTTTTTGAAAGTAGAGGCTATTCCAGAAGGTATGTACTCAATTACGAACACTTATTTCATTATTTAAACATTAATTACCAATTTATTTCTGTTAATTAACTTCTCACCGGAACTCAAACAAGGAAATTGTAAAACGCGAGCGATAGAAAGAAGTAACCTTTAGATTCCAGGATATTCCGCCTTCTCTTTCATCCCGTCCTTAAGTACTTACTATTATCACCGCGAATCAGCCTTAAAATTCAGTTACTTAGCCGACAACTTCGGAGTTTGCACCATTTTTAAGCGACAGTTGCAAAATGGCGTTATTTATACTAAGAAAATAGAAACTGACGTCGAAAAATTTCGAAGCTACGTCATTACAAAAGCCAGGCATTATGTCAAATGGTACCCATGGTACAATGTGCCAACAGGAGTCCATAGATTGTTGATCCACGGACTGTACATAATTACTTCTACACTTTTATCAACAGGTTAGCTGTCGGAAGACGCGCAGGAATCAACAAACAAGTTAATAAGGCAATAGCGCCTAAGCTTTTCCCGAGAGTCTCCTTGCGTGAAAAATATGGGAACAGATCCCTGTTTTTCTTCTTTGCGGAAACCATCTTCGAGGAAAGTAAAAACTTTACCGACGAAAGCTGTTGCCCTCTTGGTGCTTGCTACAGAGGATTATGAGGTTCAAATGGCTCTGAGCACTATGGGACTTAACTTCTGAGGTCATCAGTCCCCTAGAACTTAGAACTAGTTAAACCTAACTAACCTAAGGACATCACACACATCCATGCCCGAGGCAGGATTCGAACCTGCGACCGTAGCGGTCGCGCGGTTCCAGACTGTAGCGCCTAGAGCCGCTCGGTCACTCAGGCCGGCTCAAATACAGAGAAATGTAAACAGGCAGAATATGGAGCTGCGGTCGGCAACGCCTGTATAAGACAACAAATGTCTGGGGCAGTTGTTAGATCGATTACTGCTGCTACAATGGTGGGATATCAAGATGTTTTGAGTTTCACGGTGCAGAGCGATGGGACACAGCATCCCCGAGGTAGCGATCAAGTAGGGGTTTTCAAATGGTTCAAATGGCTCTGAGTACTATGCGACTTAACTTCTGAGGTCATCAGTCGCCTAGAACTTAGAACTAATTAAACCTAACTAACCTAAGGACATCACACACATCCACGCCCGAGGCAGGATTCGAACCTGCGACCGTAGCGGTCGTTCGGCTCCAGACTGCAGCGCCCAGAACCGCACGGCCACTCCGGCCGGCTAGGGGTTTTCCAGTACGACCATTTCACGAGTGTACCGTGAATTTTAGGAATCAGGTAAAACATCAGATCTCCGATATCGCTGCGGCCGGAAAAATATCCTGCAAGAACGGGACCAACGACGACTGAAGAGAATCGTTCAACGTGACAGAAGTGCAGCCCTTCCGCAAACTGCTGCAGATTTGGATGCTCGGCCATCAACAGGTGTCAGTGTGATAACCATTCAACGAAACATCGTCGATATGGGCTTTCGGAACCGGAGGGCCACTTGTGTATCCTTGATGACTCGACGACACAAAGCTTCACGCCTCGTCTGGACCCATCAACACCGACGTTGGACTGTTGATGACTGGACACACGTTGCCTGCTCGGACGAGTCTCCTTACAAATTGTATCAAGCGTATGTACGTGTAAGGGTATCGAGACAACCTCGTGAATCCATGGACCCTGCAAGTCCATGGACCCTGCATGTCAGCAGGGGACTGTTCAACCTGGTGGAGACTCTGTAACGGTGTGGGACATGTGCAGCTGGAGTGACGTGGGACCCCTGATACGTCTAGATACGGCTCTGACAGATGACACGTACGTAAGCATCCTGTCTGACCACCTGTATCCATTAATGTCTATTGCGCATCCCGACGGACGTGGGCAATTCCAGCGGGACAATGTGACAGCCTACACGTCCAGAATTGCTACAGAGTGTCTGCAGGAACACTCGTCTGAGTTTGAACACTTCTGCTGCCCACCAGACTCCCCAGACCTGAACGTAATTGAGCATATCTTGGATATCTTGCAAGGTGCTATTCAGAAGAGATCTCCACCCCCTCATACTCTTAACGATTTATGAACGGCCCTGCAGGATTCATGGTGTCAGTTACCTCCAGCACTACTTCAGACATTAGTTGATTCCATGCCATGTTGTTTTGCGGCACTTCTGCATGCTCACAGGGGACCTAGACGATATTAGGCAGGTGTATCAGTTTCTTTGGTTCTTCAGTGTACAAGTGTTCACAGGAAACATTTTTTGGCATCATCATTCATTTTTTCCAGATTCGTTTTGCCGTATTGGACCCGCCATTTTGAATTTTTGAATTTTGATTGTAAAAATGTTATCAGAAAGGCCAGAAATATCATTACACCCATTTTTGAACACACTGGAGCAATTTTGAAACTTTGGCCAGGTTTTCAGGGTTCTGACCCACTGTGCAGTCGTTAAATTCGGCACTCGCTTTCGTGTCCTTTTTTACGAATATTTTTTTGTGGTGACAGAGAGCGTCCTTCGTTGTATTTCACAATCACCAATGACACTGATCAAGATGATACTCAGTTCGACTGTGTAGAAGAACAGACTGTTTATCATATGTTTCAATACCGACTGTGTCCAACGCTGTGCACAGAAGATGAACTTCATCAAGGAGCAGAAAATGCATTGGAAGTGGCAAAGTTTTGGGCAAAAGTAATATAGTCATAACTATGTATCCAATATGTATGCTTGTGATTGCACAATAAAAAATGACAAAAACACAGAAAAAGTCCGAAGACTTTTACAAGGAAGCGAACGACAGTTAGGAGGTGATAGTAAGTGAGCCTAGAATGGAAGCACCACATAAACGTATACTTGATTCCTGGCACCCTCTAAGATCCAGTTTTGAACGAAAGTAGTCAAATATCTGTCTCCAGTCACCTTTATTGATCTTGCCACTTCAGTAAGAGTTACTCGTGCATTTAATTGATGTTCATTACAGTCATGTTTAGTTCAAGTCTAAAACACTCGTATTTAAAAGATACAGATTTGGGAGATTGAGAACTGAGAACAGTGCGTGAGATTGTGAAGTACCTGGTCTTTTACTAATTTCCGTTAGAAGACAATGTTTAACAATATTTCTGCCAACCTAGGGGCAAGTAACAATAGCTTGGCTACATTTAAAATGATTGTCAATTTATTTCACGGTCATCAGATCATCCCAAGATTGCTCTCGAAATGATACAGAACTGTACTCCGATTACAACAATTTATGATTGACGTTTCAGTTAGTCGAATGGTAGGGAGCAGCCGCCATCCAATAGCAGTTCTTTCTCGAGCCCCACGTGCTCGCTGCGTCGCCTGATTAGTAGGCACAGAGCTTTGTTAGCGTGACCGGTTGGACACCGGCACCCTGTCACCCACTACTGAAATCTGTCAATCACCAAGTTATTTCAATCCGAGTATAGTAAATTTACAGGCTACAAACACTATGTGATCAAAAGTGCCGGCCGGTGTGGCCGTGCGGTTCTAGGCGCTTCAGTCTGGAACCGCGTGACCGCTACGGTCGCAGGTTCGAATCCTGCCTCGGGCATGGATGTGTGTGTTGTCCTTAGGTTAGTTAGGTTTAAGTAGTTCTAAGTTCTAGGGGACTGATGACCACAGATGTTAAGTCCCATAGTGCTCAGAGCCATTTTTTTTATCAAAAGTATTCGGACACCCCCAAAACCATACTTTTTCATATTAGATGCATTCTGCTGCCACCTACTGCCAGGTACTCCATATCAGCGACCTCAGTAGTCATTAGACATCGTGAGAGAGCAGAATGGGGCGCTCTGCGGGACTCACGGACTTTGAACGTGGTCAGGCGATTGGGTGTCATATGTCTGTACGCGAGATTTTCACATTCCTAAACACCCAAAGGTCCACTGTTTCTGATGTGTTAGTGAAGTGGATACGTGAAGGGACACGTACTGCACAAAAGCGTACAGGCCGACTCGTCTGTTGACCGACAGAAGCTCCAGACAGTTAAAGAGGGTCGTAATGTGTAATAGGCAGACATCTATCCAGACCATCGCGCAGGAATTCCAAACTGCAACAGGATCCACTGCAAGTTCTATGACAGTTTGGCGCGAGCTGAGGAAACTTGGATTTCATGGTGGAGCGGCTGCTCATATGCCTCACATCACGCCGGTAAATGTCAAACGACGCCTCGCTTGATGTGAGGAGCGTAAACATTGGACGATTGAACAGTAGAAAAACGTTGTGTGGAGTGACGAATCACGGTACACAATGCGGCGATCGGATAGCAGGGTGGGGGTATGGCGAATGCCCGCTGATCATCATCTGCCAGCGTGTGTAATGCCAACAGTAAAATTCGGAGGCGGTGGTGTTATGGTGTGGCCTGTTTTTCGTGGAGGGGGCTTGCACCCCTTGTTGTTTTGCGTGTCACTATCACAGCACAGGCGTATACTGATGTTTTAAGCACCTTCTTGCTTCCCATCGTCTAAGAACAATTCGGGGGTAGCGATCGCATCTTTCAACACGATCGACCACCTGTCCATAATGCACGGCCTGTGGCGGATTGGTTACACGACAATAACATCCCTGTAATGGACTGGCCTGCACAGAGTCCTGACCTGAATCCTGTAGAACACCTTTGGGATGTTTTGGAACGCCAACTTCGTGCCAGGCCTCACCGACCGACATCGATACCTCTCCACAGTGCAGCATTCCGTGAAGAATGGGCTGCCATTCCCCAAGAAACTTTCCAGCACCTGATTGAACGTATGCCTGCGGGAGTTGAAGCTGTCATCAAGCCTAAAGGTGGGCCAACACCGTATTGAATTCCAGCATTGCCGATGGAGGGCGCCACGAACTTGTAAGTCATTTTCAACCAGGTGTCTGCATACTTTTGATCACGTTATGAACACTGCCACTGCGAGAATGAATGATGCCTGGTGACGTCACTGGCACGTATTACTTTAGGGAAAGTATATAACTGGAGCAGAGACGCCAAGGGAATCATTGCATTCGAGTTTGCTATGTCAAAGTGTACAACCCCAACGCACACACGGATCTCGAGTATGAGGGACCGGCAACAGACATACACTAAGGCGAGAAGTCATGGGATAGTGATAAGAGCTGTACTACTCCACCGCCACTCCTTTATGTAATTGACCTGTATCAGTATATAGATGCCCAATGAAGACTGTAAACTATGTCGCAAAATTATTTTTAATTGACTATAAATTATGGCCCTACAGACTTCAAAGGAGTGTTGGAATAGTGACATGTAATTTAATTTTGTGACCAGGTAGATACATATGTAATGAAAGTCAGAGTCACCATACATTCTGTTTATTATCATAAACCCTCATTCCAAACAAGAGAGTAGTTACGCTAAAGTATGACATGAACATGTTTAAGGGGTCAGGGATTTTCTCTGCCTCGTGATGACTGGGTGTTCTGTGCTGTCCTTAGGTTAGTTAGGATTAAGTAGTTCTAAGTTCTAGGGGACTGATGACCGTAGATGTTAAGTCCCATAGTGCTCAGAGCCATTTGAACCATTTGAACATGTTTAATAACACCCTATTCACTGACAAATTATCAGAAGAACGTTAAATAGTTACAAGTAACATAGTTTGGCAGAGATTCAAGACAAGGAATCGATAGATATGTTACTATATTATTGGCTCACGGATCCGTTTGTGCAGTCTGACAATAGTGACTGCCAAAATTTGAGTTCGTAAAGTTATGTATGGCAGAACGGCGTCTCCCTTCTATTCATTAACACTCTAACGTTTACTAAGTACATTGCGACCTGTAGACGCCGAAACCGATTGCAGATCTGACCATTTCGTGAAAAGCTACCTAAAGCAAACTTTACAGCATGCTGCAATTGGAGCTGCAAAGTGAAATGACTGCTTCTCACACCAAATTCTGCGAGCGGAATTCCGAGTGTTTCTCTCACTACATCAGACGAAGTGTCCTTAGGTCCTCCTGTATTTCCTCATAACATTCATCCCTTCTTCGAGAGTCAGTCCTAGCCTCTCACGAGCAGTCATCCAGTGACAAATGTTCTCCCACTTCTCAATAATTTTCCAAAACTACTTTGTCAGACCAGGCTGACCAAAAAAATTCCCGCATTTTCGCGCCCAGAGGCCGACAGCTTAAGAAAGGAATTTGTTATGGCTCTGTCCTGTTGGTGCCTCAAAGGAGCGCATTATTGTGTTACAGCATGTTGTTTCCTACGACCTTGCTAAGATCCCTGTCTGCTTTATATGTGTGACGGGGCAGCTGCAGGTATTTTTGGGATGAGAAAGTTACAATATCACATTTATAGAATCCTCACACCTCACCTGTCATGTTTTGCAGAGAGCTGTAGCTTTCACAGAGCCTACGTAGTGTCCACCGGTATATTGCTCTCCTATCGGCAAATTGGCGCCATCTTCTCTGCATTTTCCGCCCAAGACTCATTGTTGCCCACCTTCCAAGACCGTTACTGTGCTTTACAATGCTCTCACCATAAAAAACCGCTATAGGAACGTGGGAGCAGTGGTCGTTTCACGCGGTATTCGAACGACCCCTCTGCGGCTGTCCGAACAGCCGTGGCGTTATCTGCTGTCTACATTGTGTCAGCTCACGACCGATGTACCATCATCGCGTCCAATACACACAACAGCCTTCGGCGAACACTGTCCTACCTGGTTCCGGCGTCACCTTTCACAACTTGCATTAAGTTAATGGTGCCCTTCCGTCCACTCTGATGTGCTGTCTGTCTGATAAATTGCCAGCTCAGCCAAACGTAATTCTGAAGAAATAAAACGCCTTCAAGCACTTAATGTATTGGCAGTCACTATCGGATATTCTTTAATAAAAATAAAAGAATACGCTATTTTCAAATCAAATTAATTCGATCTGCATGTAATTCTATATGATCTACGTATCAAATATCGACCGTCAGTTTCGTCGTCTTTCAGCACATATACAGGTGGCGGAAACATCGCATGAACAAGGTGTAAAAGGCAGCGCGTTAATGGAACTGTCATTTGTATTCAGGTGATTCATGTGAAAAGGTGTCCGATATGACTATAGCCACATGACGGGAATTAACAGATTTGAATGCAAAATGGTAGTTGGAGTTAGATGCAGGGAACATTTCATTTCGGAAACCATTCAGGAATTCAATATTCTGAGACCCACAGTGTCAAGAGGGTGCGAAAATACAAATTTCGGCATTACCTCTCACCACGGACAACGCTAAGGTCAACGACCCTCGCTTAACCACCGAGAGCAACAGCAAAGTTGTCAGTGCTAACAGATAAGCAACACAGCGTGAAATAACCTCAGAAATCAATGTGGGACGTACGACGATCGTATCTGTTGAGACAGTGATGCGAAATTCGGTGTTAATGCGCTATGGCAGCAGACGAGTGTCTTCGCTAACAGCGCGACATTGTCTGCAGCCCCTCTCCTAACCTCCTGACCGACAATAGCGCTTGGACCCTAGACGACTGGAAAACCGTGGACCTGTCAGAAAATCCTAGTTTCAGCCGGTAAGAGCTGCTGCTCGCGTTCGAGTGTGGCAGAGACTCCACGAAGCCATGGACCCAAGTTGTCAACAAGGCGCTGTGTAAGCTGGTGGTGTGTGTCTAATGGTGTGGGCTGTGTTTACATGGAACAGACTTGGTCTTCTCGTCCAGCTGAACCAGTCATTGACTGGCAATGGGTAGTTCGGCTACTTGGAGTCCATTTGCAGCCATTAATAGACTTCATGTTCCCAAACAACGACGGAATTTTTATGGATGACGTTACTCCTTGTCACCAGACCACAATTGTTCACGATTGGTTTGAAGAACATTCTGGACAGTTCGAGTGAATGATTTGGCCACCCAGAGCGGCCGACGTGTATTCCATGGAACATTTATGGGATATTGGCCGGCCGAAGTGGCCGTGCGGTTAAAGGCGCTGCAGTCTGGAACCGCAAGACCGCTACGGTCGCAGATTCGAATCCTGCCTCGGGCATGGATGTTTGTGATGTCCTTAGGTTAGTTAGGTTTAACTAGTTCTAAGTTCTAGGGGACTAATAACCTCAGCAGTTGAGTCCCATAGTGCTCAGAGCCATTTGAGCCATTTATGGGATATAATTGAGAGACCAATTCGTGCACAAAATCCTGCACGGGCAACACTTTCGCAATTGTTTATGGCTATAGAGGCAGCATGGCTCAATATTTCTGCAGGGTAGTTCTACTGTGCCACTTCAGTGGCGCGGCGAGATGTTACGCTAACTCGTCCAAAGAACACAGCCTTAACTTTATAATTTGCCACGCCGCGTCCCCAGTACTAATATAATACGTTAAATTTCGATCCACGATCGTTATTACATGCTGGTTCTAGTGGCTGCGCGCAAATAACCCATCTGCATGTGTAATTCAGAAGAACTCAGGCGCATGCCATTAGTACGTGTACGGTATATAATGTCAACGAAATCCAATTTACTGTGCTCGTCAATAATGTTACTACCGAGGGGAGGTGTGAAAAGTTCGTACCCGTCAGCGCTTGTACTATCGCTTGTACAAAATGTGAATTGTTTAAACTTTGCACTCACGGTACTTTAAAATGACATCCAAACACGACCTCTAATTCAATCTTGCTAAGGAAATCAATAATTCAATAACTCTCATGGGAATTATGTACACGTCATGTCACGTGTACTGTGATGTTATAGTTTATAACATTTACAATTTCCACCTCTTTAAACCATTTAATAGCTTCACGCTGCGAGATAACTACGGCTACAGCTACTTATTTACCTCAAAACAAAGCTATCGGCAGCCGGCCGCGGTGGCCGAATCAGAAAAAATTTAGCAACTATGCAGAGAAAACCGCCGTATTTGATAACGATACCCGGAAGAAGAGCTCTACCCCACCTGGAAGAAAAATGCCGTCAACTGGTTGAAGGGACACGCGGTATTTTACCTACTGTCCAGTAAAGAAAGGAGCGAAGGAGATTTTTGGACGTACATTTCCGACCAGCATCACAAGCTACTACGCATGAATAATTATTATGATACGTACGCCAACTTCCTCAGAAGAACAGTCATGTGAACTCCATTTTCGATGATGCGATTCAGAACATGAAGAACCGAGAGACAATTTGATCTTTGAAAAACAAATACGATGAATATGATCAAGTGACGAACATCACTATCTTCTTTAGACTTGGATTTTTTCTAAAATGCCAAGGAACCTGTGATTAATTTTAGTTTGTTTTATTACTTTTAAATGTCAGTTGAAAATTATGTACTACTGTGGAATGTTATGACTAATAAATTGGGAAAAAAGCGGTTCTAGGCGCTTCAGTCCGGAACCGCGCGACTGCTACGGTCGCAGGTTCGAATCCTGCCTCGGGCATGGATGTGTGTGATGTCCTTAGGTGGGTTAGGTTTAAGTAGTTCTAAGTTCTAGGGGACTGATGACCTCTGATGTTAAGTCCCATAGTGCTCAGAGCCATTTTTTGAATGCTATCGGCCAATAATACGTTCTGCAGCGGAGCGCGCCAAATTATTACGAAAAACGCAATGTACATCAACACACGTATTAATTATTTACCGTAGCTACTACTAATCTTACTTAAGGTAACTACCGATTTAATAAAATCCCTCAAATGCCAACTTGTCTCTTTTTACGAGAATTCTGATCGTAGCAGTCAAAGTTATTATTTTACCATCATCGAGCGATACAGTGATAGCTACCTCTGCGGTAGCATTAACTTCGATGACCTCTGATCTCTCTTATTATACCTTTTCTTATCTTTATCTCTTTAGAATATTGAAATAACCTTTTAATTATGAACATTATTATTTCCTTTTGTATATCTCAAATGAAATTCCGATTAAAACTGTTTCTAATATTTACTGAACTTTAATCGTTACTGAATTAGTAGTACGACAAACTGCATTCTTTGTTTCTTTATCTTTGATACTACTAAAACTGACTGATCTTTGCGATAGTCGCTTTTGAATGCTTTGAAATTCAAAATAATAACTTTCCCCTGTTTAGGCAACTTGCGTAACTATATACTTCATTAGGATTCTATCCTTTCCACTAAACAGACACATGTAACGCAGATTTAAGTTTACCTCTTTCTTTATTTAACTGAATTAATTAATTTCAATACAACTTTTAAACTTCAATGACACAAAAGCTAAAGCCCTCACACAAATCGGAAACTACGAAAGATAAAAAAATTAAAACAAAAAGCCTACATACCACCACCACTAAATTTAATATTATAAGCGAGGCTCAGCCGCTACAGGTGTTGGCTTTCGCCTTCCCACTAACAGTTACTAATTTAATTGTCACTCGTCGTTCTATCAAGCAATGGGATATCATCGTTTACGTCAGTTGGTTCCGCTAGGGTACAAATGTATCATTACTGTTTAAGTTCTCTAATTTATGGGCAACAACAGCTGTGTTCTCTCAATGTAAAATATGGAGAGATACTGGTTCCTGGCTCTCATTAAACACCAATTGAGACTTTAACTCAACGGTACATAAACCGTGTACGATACGCCAGTAGTGCGCACTAAAACCTCAACAAACACAACTGCTCAACACTCATTTATCATAGAGTAGGCGTCATAACCACGAAATTATCGCAAACGCTCAATTACCTTAGAGCGTGCGTTCCTCTAAACACCACAAAATGCAACCACAACGACTTTCTAAGTCCTGTGCACACCAGGAAAACCACGAATCGCACTAATAGTCCACTTCTTTGACTGACTATCACTTTTATGAACACAAAGCTTCTCCAAATATGGAACACAACTTCCTCAAAATGTGCGTAACTTCTCCTCACCACGCTAGCACATCATCTTTTCCCTCCGTGACCACGAATAAACTATATCTACGCCCTTCCAGCGGCAACTAACAAAAGGTTCAAATGGCTCTGAGCACTATGGGACTTAACATCTGAGGTCATCAGTCCCCTAAAACTTAGAACTACTTAAACCTAACTAACCTAAGGACATCACACACATCCATGCTCGAGGCAGGATTCGAACCTGCGACCGTAGCAGTCGCGCGGTTCCGGACTGAAGCGCCTAGAACCGCTCGGCTACTGCAGCCGGCGACAACTAACACATTCTCCAAGTATGATGTCGTACCTTAACCTTTCCAGAGCTTACGACCAGAACACTCTCAAATTAACTGACCTCAGCATAAACTAAATTTCTCTTACGGAGCCGGCCGGTGTGGCTGTGCGGTTCTAGGCGCTTCAGTCTGGAACGGCGTGACCGCTACGGTCGCAGGTTCGAATCCTGCCTCGGGCATGGATGAGTGTGATGTCCGTAGGTTAGTTAGATTTAAGTAGTTCTAAGTTCTAGGGGACCACAGACGTTAAGTCTCATAGTGCTCAGAGCCATTTGAACCATTTTGATCTCTTACGGAACAGAGTAAACTCAAAGCAGACACACTATAGAACTCGTCTACCGAAACCAATCACACTAACTTAGTGACTCAAAATCGATCAGATTCTAAATCGGTATCGCCATTCAAACTTATCGACGATATTCGCGATCTCGACTAGATCCACGATCAGTTCTTTCCCTAGGTGAATAATATACGCTATGCCTAACTAAAGTTCGTGTCATGTAAGAAGGTGGCCCAATTTTCAGCCATTCTGCGTATCCCCCTCCACTAGCCACTGGCAGCCAATAATATACATTCTCTTTACAGGCGAACAGCAGAGTGTCACAGCTAGAGAGCGAGAATCTTGCTCCTACATGCTGCACTGCTGCTGTACTTCGCGACAACCGAATTATTAATTCAACTGTCAATTCTTTTGTTTCCTTTTTTTCTTGGAGCAGTAGAGCTGTGAATGTGTATCTGTAAATGTTTAACAGCGATGTTTTTTTTAAAAAAAAAGCAGGTGACGGCAATAGATGTGAAGTGCTTCATAAGCAAGCGAGGAGGATTATTTACCGCATTTATAACTTTTTCAAACGTGAATTTGAAAGCTGGTCTCCTGCTGCTGACACTTGAAAACATGAGACCGGACTGCAGAACCATTTGGTGTCGACAAGAGAACTATAAAAAGAATTGTAAACGAAAGTGTCAGAGCTGTAGGAACCGTAGAAACAGTTGGTTTCGTGTCGCCTGGAAAGCATCGAAATCGCAAGGAACCTGTAACACAAATGGATGGTTTTAACAACGCTGTCGCCGGCCGTTGTGACCGAGAGGTTCTAGGAGCTTCAGTCTGGAAACGCGCTGCTGCTATGGTCGCAGGTTCGAATCCTGCATCGGGCATGGATGTGCGTGATGTCCGTAGGTTAGTTAGGTTTAAGTAGTTCTAAGTCTAGGGGACTGATGACCTCAGATGTTAAGCCCCCTAGTGCTTAGAGAAATTGGAACCATTTTGAACAACGATGTTTTAAACTGCTTCATGTGAATGATGAATGCCTGACATTACAAAAATGTGTTACTGTTATGCAGCTTCGTCAATGTAAAGAATTTTAAAAGATGTTGGTTCCAGATATGTTAAGAAGAGAGTTTTTAATTCAAAGAAGTGACAGATGCAGCACGAACTATACCCTATATAAAGATTCACGATGCAAGAGAATGAGTAGTTCAGCAGTGTGTTACCTTGATGAAACACAGGTCAATTAGAATCATTCGAAGAAGATATACTGGAAAATAAATGATGGTACTGGCGGTTTTAAAGTTCTCATAGGAATAGGTTCTCGGATACTTAGTCTGCATGCTGACTCTTCTTCTGGTTTTGTTTCTGAGAATAAACTCGTATTTATATGTAAAGAAAACACCAGTGATTACAATTCGGTAATGAACGCTGTCATTTTCGTGACGCGATTCACAATTCTTGTCCTACCTTGCTTCGAAGCCAGTCATTGCTAATTATAATCCAACTGTTATAGAGAAAACATCAAGTACAAACACCAGAAAAGCGGATATTTTTCTCCGGCTTAAAAATAAAAATATTAAGCACCGTATAAACCAGACTTGTACCGATCTCCTGCAGCTCGTTAATTTATACAAGACACGTGACAGAACATACGAACTTGACGGCCTTGCACGTGAATGGGGACACACAGTTTTGCGTTTACCGCCGTGCCACTGTCATTGTAACCCCATAGAACTAATTTGGGCAAAGGGCTTTAAGGCTATGTGGGAGAAAAATAAAAACAAAACATTCAAGATAACATACAGTGAATCGCTTGTGCCTGAGACAATAGAGAATGAGGCAATACACAACATTGCACCTGCAGCCTGCGCACTGTCTGTGCCGCAGGCTGAAAAGCTTCAGAAAGAAGAATTTGACAGGGAAGTGGTGATGGATATAAGCCTTGAACCTATCATCGTAAATTTAAAATCAGATTGTTCGGAAACAGACTCAAATAGAAGTGATGATGATGTTACGATGTAGACTTTGAAACAAAGCAATAATAAGATTTCTTACTTTTAAAGACTCGTGGTTTAAAACATGTATTCGTCAACATAAAAGTTGCATGCATAATAATGAAAACTTCCTAGCCTTTTTGATTAGGACTTAGTATTCTTTTAGTTATGCAGACTACAATGTTTAAAATATTGCCCAAGGAGAAGTTAAGCTTCTCCCATCATTTTGTATGCTTTAATAACACACGAAAACGCAGCTGGGTAATTTCGTCAGGAGTCCGATATTTCCACATATAAATCCGAGTCATTTTCAAGGCACGAACTGGATAAGGCCATAAAATGACAGCAACTGTTACTTGTCCAGATATCGGTGGTTTTCGATGTTATTGGTCAACATTTCCTGGAGTTATTCGCAGATGATGGTTAATTGCTTGCTTGTTCAATGGATTATAAATGCGGTCTGTCACCGTAATATCGAACTTGTTAGTTTACACTCATAATTCACGTTAACAGCGAAAAGTGTGACAACTTACTGACAATCTTTACGATAGTCTTTTACATTAGTCTTTTCTACCCGCAGCGATTACACTTAACTATAATCGAACACATCCACACACACATACACACCTTACACATTTCAAATTTTTTTTTTTGATTGGAAGCAGTTGTCAAGCAAATATAATAATTTCGGCTTGTGTTTGAAGTTAATTTTGTTATGTATTAAATTTTTACGTTTATTGCAGTTCAAATCGTGGTAAATGGTAATTATTGCAAGCATTTTCAAGCACCTTATCGTTAGACAATTGTCATTTTGAGATAAATTGTACTTCACGTCTTGACAAATCTGTGTCAGCTGTTGTCGTCTCCCGATGTCATGCAGAGTAAATCTGTGGACGCAACGTCGTCAAGACGTGTATTAACGTTCCTCTCATGACGATTGATCGAAATTGGTTTTAATATTTATTATTCCCCTCATAGATTTGAACGTATAATACAATGTACCGTAGGCAAACGAGCCTGACTTGTCCGCAGCAGAGCAGTTCGGCAACATGGACTTTGCCCGCTCTCTGCCGCCGCGCATGCACAGTCCTCATCCCCCCCACCTTTCCTTTCCAGTCCACCTTGATGTGCGGAAGCGCCATCCTAGGTGACGCGGGCCTTAGAACTTTCAGAGAGAAACTCTCGCGTGGGGCACTCGTCTAGGACTGAACTTCTAACACACGAAAACCATATGGGAAGCAATTCTTGACAATCATTTCACTATTCCATTGCTGGCCCATTTAACAACCAAAAACAAAGAAATAGTGGTTGCTGGTGATTTCAATGTAGATGTCCTTAAAGACTCTCCCAATAAGAACCTATTTGAGTTAGTAACACTATCATTCAACTTAATTCCCACAGTAAAGTTCCCCACTAGGATAACCACTTGCTCACAAACAGCCATTGATAATATCTTTATAGAAAAGTCAAATGAACAAAATTATATTACAAAACCAATAGTCAATGGCCTCTCAGACCATGACATGCAGTTCCTTCTGTTAAATGTTAATACTGAACAAGATATAAAATCTGTTAAATCTGAGCTCAAGAGGGTAATCAGTAAGCCAAAAATTGATTATTTTAGGACACTCCTCAGAGACATTCACTGGACTGATGTTTACAGTGCTCATGGCATGAATGAAAAATATAACATTTTTGCTAATAAAGTGCTTACCTTATTTGAACACTGCTTTCCCCCAAAACTTACCAAGGTTAGAGCAAAGTCTACAAAGAAGCCATGGATTACTCGAGGAATAGGGGTATCTTGTAAAACAAAAAGAAAACTGTATCTGTCAATCCGAAACATTTCCAATGTTGATGCTATAGCACATTATAAGAAATACTGCAAAATATTAAAGACTGTAATACGGATGTCAAAGCAAATATATTACAAGGAAAAGATAGTCATATCAGATAACAAAATAAAGACAATATGGGATATAGTGAAGGAGGAGACCGGTAGAACCAGACATGAAGAGGAACAAATAGCATTAAGAGTAAATGATGCATTGGTGACAGATGTGTATAGTGTTGCAGAACTTTTTAACAAACATTTTATAACTGTTACTGAAAAGATGGGGTTGTCAGGTTCGGTAGATGCTGCTATGGATTACCTTAGACCAGACATTTCAAGTAACTTCCATAATATGAATTTGACCCTCACTACCCCAACAGAAATAATGTCCATCATAAAATCTTTAAAATCAAAAACATCTAGTGGGTATGATGAAATATCAACAAAGTTAATTAAAGAATGTGATTCTGAGCTAAGTAACATATTAAGCTATCTGTGTAACCAGTCGTTTATCAGTGGAATATTTCCTGAATGGCTGAAATATGCTGAAGTTAAGCCACTGTTTAAGAAGGGAGATAAAGAAATAGCATCAAATTTCCGTCCAATTTCACTGTTGCCAGCATTCTCAAAAATTTTCGAAAAAGTAATGTACAGTCGTCTTTATAACCATCTTATCTCAAATAACATACTGTCAAAGTCACAGTTTGGATTTCTAAAAGGTTCTGATATTGAGAAGGCTATCTACACTTACAGTGAAAATGTACTTAATTCATTAGACAAAAAATTGCAGGCAACTGGTATATTTTGTGTTCTGTCAAAGGCATTTGACTGTGTAAATCACAATATCCTTTTAAGTAAACTAGAATATTATAGTGTAACAGGAAATGCTGCAAAATGGTTCAAATCTTATATCTCTGGCAGGAAACAAAGGGTGTTATTAGGAAAGAGACATGTATCAAGCTATCAGGCATCATCCAACTGGGAACTAATTACATGTGGGGTCCCACAAGGTTCCATTTTGGGGCCCTTACTTTTTCTTGTGTATATCAATGACCTTTCATCAGTAACATTACCAGATGCCAAGTTTGTTTTGTTTGCTGATGATACAAACATTGCAATAAATAGCAAATCAAGTGTAGTCTTAGAAAGATCAGCCAATAAAATATTTGTAGACATTAATCACTGGTTCCTAGCCAATTCTTTGTCACTAAACTTTGAAAAAACACACTACATGCAGTTCAGAACTTGTAAGGGGTGTCCCAAGAGTATATGTCTAACATATGATGACAAGAAGATAGAAGAAGTGGACGGTGTTAAATTCTTGGGATTACAGCTTGATAATAAATTCAACTGGGAGGAGCACACCACAGAACTGCTGAAGCGTCTTAACAAATCTCTGTTTGCAATGCGAATTTTGTCAGACATAGGGGATATAAAAATGAAAAAGCTGGCATACTATGCTTACTTTCATTCCATAATGTCATATGGGATTATTTTCTGGGGTAATTCATCAAGCCAAGCTAAAGTTTTCCGGGCACAAAAACGTGCAGTAAGAATTATATGTGGTGTGAACTCAAGAACATCCTGCAGAAGCCTGTTTAGGGAACTAGGGATACTAACTACAGCTTCCCAATATATTTATTCCTTAATGAAATTTGTCATTAAAAATATATCACTTTTTCAAACCAATAGCTCAATTCATGGAATCAATACTAGAAATAAGAATAATCTTCACAAGGATTTAAAGTCACTTAGTCTTGTACAAAAAGGTGTGCATTATTCAGGAACACACATTTTCAATAACTTGCCAGCAGCCATAAAAAGCTTAACAACCAATGAAATTCAGTTTAAGAGAAGCCTAAAGGATTTATTGGTGGCCAACTCCTTCTACTCCATTGATGAATTTCTGAGGAAAACCAACTGATTTGTATATAAGTACAACATATCTTCTGCACAATTTCAGTGCAGTAATGTGTTCACTGAAAATGTGTGTGTGTGTGTGTGTGTGTGTGTGTGTGTGTGTGTGTGTGTGTAAGTATAATCTAACTTCTGCACCATTTCAGTGCAGTAATGTGTTCATTGTAAATAAGTATTACAGTAGTTGTATTACATGTTTCTTACCTTATAAATAAATAAAAAACTTTTTTATTTTAAATTCAGTGCAATAGTATTTGTAAAATGACTCTTAGTGTTCATTAAAAAATGACGATCATTCCACTTGGGACCTGTGGAATGGTACATTAGCTTATTTGTTTTAGTTTAAATATTTGTCATGTATTGTTGTTTTTCTGACATGTTCCACATCCTGGAGGACCTCCTCACTACGGATCAATTGGAATGAAAGTAAATCTAATCTAATCTAATCTAACAATTAACTATTTATTCTTCTGCGGGCTTCGCTGCGTCGAATGGTAGACAGCTGAGTGGGATGGTATCCCTGGCACGGACAGCTGTTGCCTTCTGCTGCTGGTGCATAGAGACTCTTCGCCGCTACTTGTTCAATGCGGACATTTGCTCGCTTTTCTACAATAATCTGACATACAAAGACATTCGTTACAGAACGTGGTTACATTTACAACCATTCTTCAACTATTAACGACTTTCCAACCTCGCTGAAGCGACTGAGAATGTGTCACAGCGCTCGAAAACTTTTGTCTCGACTCAATTTCCAATGACTTGTTGAATCCACACCACGTTGAGTTGCTGCTCTATGCCGAGTAAGAAAAGGAGATCTGACACGATGTTAGGAGCTCCTTCGTGACTGTCCTTGCCCATCTCTATAACGTCATCCTCTCTACCGCCTTCTACCCTGTGGAAGACTTCCCGCTTCCTCTTATTCCTCAAACCCAAGAAACCCCCTTCCGTCGCCCCTCCTATTGTCCCATCTGCCTCACCTCCATCTTCAGCAAAGTCTTCGAATCCATCCTCTTCTGTCGTATCCATCAGCACCTTAACTAACACCACCTCTTCCCCTTTACCCAGTGTGGCTTCCGACCCTCCTTCTGCGCCGAAGACCAACTCCTTAACCTCGTTCACCTTCTCTCCCTCCAGCTTAGCTCCCGTCGCTCCGCCATTTTTGGTTCTCTCGACCTCCAAAATGCCTATGACTATGTATGGCATCCCGGTCTCCTCTTTAAACCCCAAACCCAACAATTTTGTCTGTCTGGTCGCTTCCTTCCTCTCACACTGTTCTTCCCATGTCACCCTCCACAACACCAACTCCTGCATCTTTTATCCCACTGCTGGTGTCCTCTATCTCCTGTACACCACTGATATACCCAAGCCACCCCCACCTGTCCACCTTCTCGAATATGCTGATGACACTGCCTTCCTTGCCTTCTATCCCTTCAACGGTCCCAATGCACCCTCCAAACCCACCTTGACAAGTTCACCACTTCGTGTAACCAGTGGTCCCTTCATGTTGACCCCTCCAAAACCCAGGCAATCATTATAGGCCGCACCACCCACTCCTTCCATCTCTATGACTTCTACCTCACCCTTTATGGCCATCAAGTAGAAGGAATTGGAAGAATTTATTCTGAAATTAAAGAAATGAGACCATTAACAGCTGAAGAACAATCATACATTGGAAATCTAAAATTTGTACATTGTGTAGATGTCGTTATACAAGAAATAATAAAAAAGTTTGTCATCATGATCATTTGAGTCCCACACAGTTATATTTGTGATAAATTTTACAATCATAATTCCTAACATTACACAGCACAATTCCTAACCACAGGACAAGTTTCCATTTCCAAATCTCTTTAATTCCTCTAGAGAATGTATGAGTGGAATACTGCTAATTTTTAACAAGATTTAGAATTTCCCACCATTTCTCAGTACGGAATTAAGCATAAGTTTAATTCCTGCATTTTTAAATTTCCCCACCATTTTAACTTAAGTCACATGGACTGTAATTGCAAGACTTTCACACACGCTGTACTAGTTTTGAGAATTGGAACTATGAGTGCGTGCCAAAAAGTAATGCCTCCGATTTTTTTATGTGAAACCTCTTATAGTGTTTTAAATAAAGCAGGTGTTATTAACATTTTACATGTTTACTCTTCAGGCCAACATATTTATTTGTCAACATAGTCACTCAAATGAGGAACACATTTCTCCAAACAAGAGACCAGTATGTTGATAATGTTATTGCAGAATGTTTGACTTCTGGTTACACCACTTCATTACTATCTAAGTGAATTCCCTGAAGATATTTTTTTAAGTTTTGGAAACAGATGAAAACTGGTTGGGTCAAGTTGGCTTGTGTGGAGGATGACCCGTTACAGTGAAACCAAGACTTCAGATTGTTGCAGATATTGCATGTCACGTGTGTGGTCTGGCATTGTCATACTGTAGGAGAGGGTGATCCGTATATAGAGCAACTCTGAAATCGAAACTTCATGCAGGCTGCAACAATATCACAGGGCTACCAATCTTGGAGTTTGACATCACTGACCTAGGGAGGAAACTGACAACTATGCAGGCTGCATCTGAATCCCGGAGTCCAGCACCTTAGATTTTCAACCAATAGGATAACTTCCCCTCTTGGATTTTTCAATTTATAGCAATTTTACACTTAGAATAACCACCTTACATCCTCAGTTACATCACACAAGTTGAAGAAAACCCGAACTAGTTTGAATTTCCTTCCAGATTTGAATTTCCCATCATTTTATATATATGGCAATAGACTTTTATCCGAAAGGTGTGGGAAAAATCTGGCAACATTCCATGATGAAAAAAGTTGTAGCAATGAAGACAGTATCTTCAAACCTATAGACCTATAGCTGATGTTCGTCCAGCAGCACTTGCACAACAGGCACTACATAATATTGAACCAGCTCAAGTACAAGAACCAGTCTTGTGGCCTGCCAACGTGGGTTAATCCACAGGACCAACATTGCGTATCCTGCATCACACTAATAGTATATGTATCAGTCACAATGTGTGAAGAGAAAGATCTTGTTGCTGATTTTTACAACAGACTACCATCATTATGGGGTTTCTCACATCAGAAATCTTTAACAAAGAAGTGTGCTTAGGTAGATGCCATCATAAACTTGCATAATCGTAGCTATGGGCTACGAAAGATTCACAAAGAATGGTTGAATCGTCATATCAGCAGCGGTTTAGCACCAACGTGTGGGCAGAGATTATTATCGCCCATCTGCTTCGACCATTGGTTTGACACAGTTCCTTAGTGGACCCGCATCTGTGGAATTCCTACAGAACACTCTGCTCTTTTTCAGAAGAACGTGCCTTTAACTGTATGACCAATAATGTGTCTGATGCATAATGAAGCACCAGCCCACTTCTGTATCATTGTTCAACAGTACCATAACATCTCCCATAGGGGAGGCCCCTTTGATTTTTACTTGTGGGAGCATCTGCACAACATTGTGTCTGCTGAACCAGTTGATGATGTGCAGATGTTTGAACAGTGTGTCCGTGTATCATATTCAGCTGCAGCATGATAAATTCGAAATAGTTGGGCGATCCATGATGCGACATGTGAATGCTTGCATTGCTTCTCAAGGTGGACACTTTGAACAACTTTTGTAATGTGGTAAAATTAATACCATATAATGTGTTGTGTAATGTTCCTGTACTAATTGCTTTATTGCCAACTTGCCCTCCATTTCCACATATACATTGATATAAACTGTTCTGTTCCTTTTCCTGTCAGGTATCACCAACTGAAATTTGTCCCTTTACTTAATGTTGTTCCTGTATATGAACTTTTGAAGTGTTGCATGTGTTGCAATGTTTCCACTAATGTGATTACTGAAGTTTGAATAGGCAATGGAACAGAGGGATGTTCTACTTGGAAAGTTATTTTGATTCACAATGATTATTGGTCCACAGTATCAAGAAGTACCAAAATTTCATCCTTGTAAGTGTCCTTTCCGGCTAGACACATCAGTGCTCTATTTCACCATCATGTGCAACAATGTTTCAGCAGAATCATATGACCAACTGACTAATTGACAAAGGACACCACAGAAGTAGCACTCAGATTTCTGATATGGAAATCTTCCTGTACTTCTATCAGTTTCTTCGTTTCTTCTTTTCTTAGAAGAACTGTTCTGTTCCTTTTCCTGTCAGGAACCACCAATTGAAAGAATATTTAATTTTCAATTCCGTAATGTCATACATTAATAGGAACCAGTAAATTCAAGCGCAAACTTTCTTCAAGAGCCCTTCTGTTGCAAGTCTGTACAAATCAACAACGTTTCTCACAACACTATGTTGTATCTCAGTTGTGTCCATAATATCAAGGTGGTAAATCAATGCTGCAAAATCAAAGACAGCAACACATTTTCATCGACTACATCATGTGTAGGTTGTAGTATTTCTGGTTCTTGGAGCCACTACCTTATTTCCACAGATTAGATCTGAGTTGAGCATGGGTATGATGTCACAAGGTGGCATGAGGTTACCATGGCAGACGGTACTGAGCTGATGCACAGCTTGTGGGAAATTGCAGCAACAGGAACTATTTACATTCTGAGTGCCTGTGAAGTGAAAACTTGAGAAGATTCTTCTCTTGTCTGCACTCCAAATTCCTTATTTTCATTTATTTTTAATTATTGAATTAATCTTCAGACATAGTCCAAAGTGGCCTGGGAGATTCTCTCAGTACTATAAAGTTATGTCATAATTGGAACATCTATTTACAATTAATTTAATATTAGATAAATGTTTGACATACAAAGGGACATCATTTCATGTACCATCGACCATGTAAAGGCTCACTGTCCAGCGAAATGGTTCACACCAAATTAGTCAGAGCTCCATTGGATGGTATGGTATTAGGAATTTTATCTGTGAATCTTGGTCAACTATTCGTAAAGCAGATCATATTATGAGTTCATAAATGTTTAATTTATCTTGTGAAATGTTGATAGTATGTATTATTCAGACAAAAGGTGATAAGTGATTGATTTTTTACACATGAGAGTGATGATCATGTTTATCTTGACAGGTGTGCATGTTTTTATTACAATGTACCTGATGTGCTTGTTATTGAATTACAAAGAATGTAAGTGTGATGTGCAGTACACACCACTCGGGCTAGAAAATTTTGTTGTAATTCAAGAAAACAAAGATTCTTCTGCTTCCATGTTCCAGAATTTGAAGCGTCAAGGTGATAGTGGAAGTGCAATATATAACAAAGGATTACAGTAGAGGAGCAGGGAGGAAGGCATCTGATGTTGGGCTCAAGAAATTTTGACATGAAATTTAGAGCAGCAGTGCCAGTTTTTCAGGAAAACTGTAATATTGTATATCTCCACCATCAAGATTTCAGCTATCAATGATGGGGAACTTGGCTTTCTCAACAGTGACACTATGTGCATAATTTATCATAGGAGAGTAAATACTTGAAGTGAAACAGCCTACTGTTTGCAGTAGATTATATTTTGAAAAGTATTGAAATAGAATAAATATGTTTAATTATGTGATGAACAAAGAAGAAAATGAAATGTTTTGTAATTAATTTTACCCAGAATATTTTTTGTTTGTTTTTCCTTCCCTCTGTGATAAATTTTGTTGTTGATATCTTATTCTGATGAAATACTGCTCTTGTTGTAATCAACATGTAAGCTGAAATAGCAGAAGAAGGTAACAGTAACTGATGTGCACTCCAAGTCTGCATGACTCGAGCTTCTTAAAAGACTAAAACTGGCACTGAGAAAGCAGATGCACTTAGAAAGACATACGGAGGAATTAGTAGTAGAATTCTGAATCATTTACAAACACACTTAGGTAACGATTGTTTCCAGAAGCACATTGATATGACTAAACTTTCTACCCCAAGGAATCAGTGCTAACAAAAAAAAAATATTAAAAAAAAATCATAATAAAACCTCTCTTAAACAATAAGCAAGTAAAAGGTGACTGTTGCACAGTCTTTTTAAACAGTGACTGTTATTAAGTTAAGAACTCGTAATTTAGAAAAAACACCCAAGTGTGGCACATCTGACAAATTTTTTTTACATCCTCAGCATGGATGCAATGACATGTTAAGCTTAAGCAAAGAATAGTGAGCTAGAACTAAAAATAGAAATCTAAAGAGATGGCAATCAGAACAGAAATTACTCTAAAATTCCTCAGCTCACCAATTATATTTGCAAATATTTGAACAGGCGAAGGAGATACTCTACATGTAATTACAACATCGCTCACACATAGGTCTTTAGGCAGAATATTTAGAAGTTAAAGCAAGTACATCAACAGCAGACATGCCTTAAGCACTGTTGGAAGGCAGATGCAGGAGCACAACAGCAACAGGTCCTCGCAGTCAGCAGCTGCTGAAATATTGGGCTTGCGTTTCACAAAATTTCACAAGCTAACAGACACCATATAGGTGACATATAGCCTATAGAAACACAAATTACATGAACAACAATCACCACCTTCTTAAGAGATCATGGCTATAAGCCCAAAAAATACATAATAAAATAAAGTAGTGATTATTACTTTCAGAAAGCTGCCTGAAGGAAACAGATCCTAAATCGCTGATAGAGGAGCGTAAAAATAGGACAATTAACGTCTCCCGAAACAATTTATGTAAACTTTAAACCAAACTGCAATGCTGGATGCCTACTTGAATCAAACAGGTTGAACAAATAAATGCTTAAGCTTACCCCTACGAGGGAATACCTAGTTACAGGGCATTATGAACAGTGTTTCCTTGAATCATACCACACGTCTCATTACCATGTTAATAAAACTGAGTAAAGAACTACATTAAACACTAAAACTCAAACAGGAAATTGCCACATGCATAAGGTGGAAGTTAAGTTTCACTAGTAAACCACTGAATTTGAAGAGTGTCACACGGCTAATGGCCTTGGTAATACACAGCAACTAAAGATCTCAATGGTACACTTTATCGCCAATGCAGGGACAGTCACTAATTTACAACCAAAACTTCCACCAGTGAAATAAATACAATGGTACAACATGGTTGCGGCCAAGATTAATCACGATAAATTAAAATGTTCCAGTGATACAAAACAATCCAACAGCAGAGGCACAGATATCAGAGCGTAACAGTAATGACCACAAAACTTTCCACTAATGGTGCTTGCATGCGCGGAAACAATGAGGGCAAAACTGCAACAGTCCAGATCTGCACAGCATGGATAAGCAGGGAAGCGCAAGTCCGCTGAAGGTCGTATGAGGACACCGTCGATACAGCAGTGTAATTGCCACTACCCAAAGTGGTGACAAGTCGATCTCGGCACAAACAGAACAGCCGAAGGAACCGTTGCGCGCGAAAACCCATGAGCGATACTCTTACACTGCGCCTCTTATGCCCGTTCTCACCAAACTGCCGGCTTGTTTCAACCTCTCTGAGCCAACGATCATCCACGAAAAGTAAGCACTGTGAAAGTAAGTACCGGGAAGAAGGAAATAATACTAGCTGGCGCCGCCACGCCGTAAGTAGTATACAAGCTAGTGAGTCAATAAACTCAATAATTTTACTTCAAAAGAACAAATACTTTCCATTTACATTTTATATATGATTGAAACGTAAACTAAAAACCAGCCCTTCAGTTTTATCTGCTTCAACTACGTATTATGTTTCTAATAAATACCAGTCTCCCATGGCTTGTGAAACATTTACTATCACAGCTTTCCTTTTCGTTGTGTCCAGTAGTGTGACAAGTCAAAACCGCTGGAGGAAGTCTTATTCACTCTCCTATCCAGTCATTTTAAGTGTCGTTTTCTTATAGATCGCAAGTACTGAATACTTTATTAACTCTGGTGGCATTTTCTCAATCGAGAACATATCTAACTTACATGTTCAGGATACCCGAACATTTAGAATCAGTCACTGGTGGTTACAATGTCTGTGTTTATACAGTGTCTGTATGTTCACAATACAGTGTCCATCTGACACGCATGTGTATATGAAGAAACAGACATTGTCACTGACGATTACAGCTGTGGTAAACATAACGAAACAGATTCGCACTCTGCAACTAAGCATGGCCGTCAGCTATTTGCGACACATGGAAATTTATGTTGGACCTGGACTCGAACCCAGATTTCACGCTTATCGTGAATTGTCGCCTTAACCGCTTTTTTTCTTTCTTCTTTATTAATTTTTTATGTGACAGGAAACTGTGTTTTTTTATCTACCTATCACAGAAAAAAATCTGAGGAGATACCAGCAGTCAAACATGGGCTGTTCTGCACTGAAAGCGACGACGCTAACTATTTTTACTACATTTTAGTTTCATTTTATTATTATTATTATTTGCAAGAAGTTCACAATAGTGCAAAGAGGAAAACTTGCTGTACAATTTGAACAAAAAAGGTCACTGTATTTTTCCTCTTATGATGCTAACCATGGGACCAACAATAGTGAACACAACATAATTACTATATAAAAGAAATCTGTTCACAGCATTGTATTTTATTTGAATACGGTATTAAACAGCATACAACAAGTTGAGCATACCCTTCCGGTAATATAACATAGGAGCGATGACCAGTCGAAACATCAGAAAATAAACACTGGCTGGTCTCACTTCCCCACAGCAGTAACACAGATACGTTTTCTTGGAGTACATACTTGTTCGAAGGTACATTTCTAGATGCAAATCAGTGTCCACCAGAATCATCTTGTCTTACCCCATACAACCCAGCTGTGGAGAGATCCTTGAATACATTGCTCAAGTAATTAGCAAAATTCTAACGATATCATGAAGAGTTCATCGTTTCGTTCCTATAGGAAAATCCAAAAGTCAAGCACATCCTTGAGACTGTCCCTAAAAAGCGCACAGAAAGTCCTCTGATCCAGTTCATTGCATGAGTCTTTTATTAAGGAAAGTATGTCTCACTGGGCGAACGAGCATTCCGCGCTCGATCGTGTGGGACCGTACTCGGGTGATAGAAGGTTAGCATTTTCCGAATTACAAGCCACACATCCGCGAAAGGTCCACATTCCAGGCGATTTTTAGCCATGTCGGTCGCACAACACCGCTTGCACATTGGAAAGTCTGCTAGAGCAATGTTGTGCAGTCTTTGTCTTGGAAACTTTTCGTTAACCACGGGTTACCAGATGGCGCGGATCCCCATCGCGAAATATTTTTTTGGTGAATTGCTCGCCACACCGCAGGCCATGCCACTGCTGGGTGGCATCTCTCAAACACGTTCCGACGGTGATTTGTCATCAACAGGCCGTACACATGACGCACCATAGTTGCTCTGGTATGGGGGAAATTCGTGTCCACATAGTTATAACCGAGGAAGAAAGTTTTGATGTGAAAGAGCGCAGGTGCGATGTGAGCGAGTGCGACATGGGACAGGGAGGATGGAGGCGCTAGTGAAACTGTGTCCACGATAGGTCCACATCTTGAGCATTGTGTTGACGCAGAGGGCGCATGAACGTTGATAAGCCTAGTCCTCCCCTCCTAGGGGCAGGGTGACGGTATATTGAAGACAAGTCCATTCTAACAAAGTATCCAAAAGCCACCTGGACCCACTGTGCAGTCACTGGAGTCATCAGAGGGACCTGCAGCAAATTAGGTAGCCAGGACACCATGTGAGTGTTAATGAAGGCAACACTTTGGATCATATCTAAAGCTCGAAGGATGACTGTGCGGAGGATTTGTAAAATGCATTGATAGTCCAGTACCATTGTACAGCAGACATCTCTCGTAAATACTGTATAATGCCCAAACACTGAAATGTCTCCCTCACCTGCAGAGTGGCAACTCCCTTCCCAGAGCTCTCTGTCTGTTTCCAGGACACTCGACTTGACCACGTTCATGTTGCTACCTGCCGCATTTGCATACTGCTCAATCCATCTAGCTCCTGTTCAGATTGGGCGGAAAAGACTAGGCCATTTGCGTAAGTGCGCTGTTGGAAAAAATGTCCTCTTAGAGTGAGCCCCAAGAGATGCTGTTTCAGCCCATATTGAAATAGAATAGCCCATGTTGAATAGAGGGTTGTTGAGAGAGAACAGCTCTGTCGGACCGAATGTAAGATGGGGATGTGTCATTCCACACTACAATTAATCATCACCTCCGGCAAGGCACCAGGAAGAATGCATATGGTCATGTGGCAGAGAAGATCACACAATCCATCATGGCAGCCAGGAAAGACTGGTTCACTTTACCAAATGTGCGATCAGAGTCTATGGAGACCAAGGCAATTTCTCAGCCTACAGGCTGACGCAAGGATGATCACATCTCGACAGTCGCTAAGGGCTGTTTGGATACTCTCCTCCATAGACATTTGTTGATATGAAATAACTTGGCGAAATACTTGCTTAAAACCTATCGCCAAGATTCTAGTGAAGATCTTGAAACACAGTTGAGGAGGGTGATTGGACAGTAATGTTAAATTCGTGTGCCTCCAGCTGGTTTAGGCGCTGGAATAATGAGAGCTTCCACTACAGCTGGCCATTTAGGGACCGGTAATGACGGCAACTCCTGGTACATCGCCTTCCACTGCGGGGCTATTTTGAAGGTCTGATAGAAAACCAATGGAAAATCTTAACTGCCCACTTGGCGTGGGCGCCCACAACATCATCACTCGTGATCTCCTCCAAAAGGGATGCCGACGCCGTATCATCCAGTATGCGAATGAGGGTCTAAGGGATTGCTGCGAAGGCTGCATCATCGATACGCACCTCACATAATCAGTGATAATAGTCGACAAACGCATGTGCTATGTTTACTTGGGTCGTCACCATGTTACCATCTGGGAAATCCAGAGCGTGCACCAACGTTCGTCGTCTTTCTCATCGTTCAGAGATAATGTGGCACATAGAGCAAAGTTCTTCGTTGGTCGTGTCCTTGCATCTCGTTCACGCCTCGACACCTTCAAGCCTATATTGGTTAAGGGTGAGTATCTTCGCTTTGGTGCGATAGAACCCCGCAAGACGATCATGGGATGATGGGAGCGTTGTAAGTTCCCAGAGAAGTGCATAGTAGATGACCATAATTTGTCAGTGCCATAGCGACCTTTCCCTGCTCTAACCAGAGGACACCGTGAAGCCAGTGGAACGCATTCAAGCCACCACCAAAGCCACAGTGAATATCTCATCAATCGACATTCACATGAGGCCTACATACTCGCTATTACTTGTCTACATTACTGATTCTGTAGGAGCGCCACATTCAGTTTCCATAGTCTCCAACTTCTCCACACCATCCGTCTCCAGAGGTTGACCATGCGGATCTAAGCTCTATTGTCCAAGAAAGCCATGGGCCAACATTCCTCTGCTAGAACCGCCATTGCAAGAACAGAGTAGACATAGATGCGATCGAGTCAGCTGGTAGAATGGCTGGTCGCACAAGTAAAGCCAGGGCGATCACCATGTAACATTTCCCAAGTATCAGCAAGATGCAGGTTTTGTACCAAGAGACGCAGTTCAGGGCATAGAATGTAGTTTAGTTGTTGGTCTTTCTGAGACAGCACACTATTGAAATCTCCTTCAATAATGATGTGATCGTAACGACCCAAGAATAGAAGCATAATTTCTTATGCACAAAACCGTGACCAGTCCCACTTTTTATCTGTGGGGCGTAGATGTTCATAACTCGGTCCCCTGCGTATTGAACGCCAGTCCCCATGCCGACGGCGAGCATATCACATTGGTTACCCATTTTACATCTCGCACAAGGGCAGAACAGTAAAGCTGTAGAAGTCCGGTACCATGTCTAGTCGAACTTCCAGCAGTAGTGCAACATCCTGCCCTGAGCATATCGTGCAGCAGTTGAAATGTGCCGACCATGTTCAGATTGATTGAGACAAACTTGTGAGCTTGCTGCTGGTCCGCAGGCAATAGGGCGTTCATAACAATATGGGGAGGAGATGTAACCACAATCAACTTCATCAAGCTACACCTTCATCACATAAAAAATTCTATCATTCCTGTGCAGCCGAGGCAACAGTTGCTTGTGCATCCTCGATCATAGATTCAGGGACAATTTCATCTGTCCATGCTATCTGGTGAGTGGCAAGATCTTCAGATGTCCCCCCAATGGGACGAGGTCGCTGCAGGGATACTTAGTAGGTCACAGAGCATCGTTCATCGAGTTGATCGATAATCAATAGCTGCACATCTGACATGACTGAACAGGGGGCCAGCCAAGTGGAAAGACGTGCGTCACAATCCAGCGTGGAGGCGTCCACTGGAAGCTCATCATGGTGGTGAGAGATCGCATTGGCTCATGAGTGTGGCCATGGGTGTACTGGCTGAGTTCATCTTTTGCCTCTTTGGAAACCACTGTTTCTGCGAGTGACAGATGAAAGAAGTGAATCCCAATATCCAGGCACAAAGGTGGTCATGGGTGCAACCATCACATCAACTTCCATCCTGCCATGGGACTTCTCTTCACCTCCTTCTACAGCTGGTGGAGCTAGAAAGGGACTGTGTCAAGCATTGGACCCCACTCCATGTCCCATCTTGACATTGCTATTTGTGAAAGGTCCTGCGGGTGGTCAGGCTCATGCATCTGTCTGGGATTTGTCTGGAGCTCTGCTGCATATGTGAGGGGTAAAGATATCAGAGTTGTGGAAGCTATCAGATCCATAATTTGGAACCGAGTAATCAGTTGTAGGCCGTTTGAAGGAACGTGGCCTTCTTTCCCACAATGTGAACAGGTCTTCGGCTATTCAACATATCTGATGTTCCCTCTGCATCCCCCTCAGTGTAGAGATAGGACGGAACATGCTAACTGAGGTCAATCCATACTTGTCACGCTCTGTTTGGTACAGAGTGGGTGATGAATTAAGCCCATTTCTCCTCAATATGACTGTGAATCATTCCATAGAGCCTGAGTGCAAACACCTCATCGTCCATTGGCACTTCGAATGGGAATCTGAATATGCAAATCGTGCTAAGACCAAGTCCCACACAATCCACAGTCACCGGACCAACATTGGCACCTGGATGTCGGAACTTGAGCCCATCACTCGTCTTCTCTAAGATCATGTTGCATGCAGCATCACTTACTAATTTAACATAAACCACGCTGCTCAGGATTGAGAAGTGGATTTCAACAAGATCAGTACAGTGGCTCTTCACATTGTCTTAAAGAAATCGTTGCATTTCTGGCACGTACATATTCATTTGAGAACCTGCATTTCAGGGTCGATTTCCGATAGGGATTGGACGTTTACTTCGAAAGACACTCATTCGCGCCAAGGCTGCTGAACCACGTAAACTCCTAGAAAGCACAAGCCATGACGAGAACATAAGCAGGTCTATCTACAATGCACCATGCTGCTGCCAAAGACAGACTGCCACTACAGCTATTCAAGCACGACTTCAGGAGCGACCCAGAGTTCCATGTAACGTAGTCACAACACTTATGCTTGCACGTCTCGTGATCCTCTCACAGGTAGACGAATAAGTCGTCGTTTTAGCCAGTCGAGACATGGACACATCATGATGGTTACAGTGTCTGTTTTTAAACAGTGCCTGTGTCTTCACAGCACAATATCCTTCAGACATGCGTGTATGCTTGATCAAAGACATTTTAACTGTCAGTGATTTATCCTTGCCTTGAAGGGCTAAAATAACAATATAATATTTGTCTCTGTATGCACGACTCACGAATTGTGGACACATAAGGTTTGTGACTACATGACATATGGAAGTTTAGATCAGTGCTGGAGGCGTGCTTGCATAGCTGACATGATTAAGGCGACCACTCGCGATAAGCGGGAAATCTAGGTTCGCGACCCGATCTGGCACAAATTTTCATGTGTCACAAACAGCTGTTGTATGGCCAATAGGAGATGCTGAACTGAGGATTTTGGGTAGCGAACCAATGGTCGGAAAATAAGTGGCGTGACGACTTCAGATGGTTCAAATGGATCTATGCACTAAACATCTGAGGTCATCAGTCCCCTAGACTTAGAACTACGTAAACCTAACCAACCTAAGGACATCACACACATACTTGTCCGAGGCAGGATTCGAACCTGCGACCGTAGGAGCAGCGCGGTTCCGGACTGAAGCGCCTAAAACCGGTCAGCCACAGCGGCCGCCCTTGACGACTTCAATCAGCAATGTGCGTGAGACATTTGTATGTAATCCACTTATGATTAATAATAAACAGTTGCACGTAGCACCATTGTTGGTGGCAGAGTAATACACAACTGTCGGCGATGTCCTCGATGGAGATGGACGACGATGGATCAATCCTCGTCACAGGAATTTGCAAAATTCACATACTCTGCTACATGGTGCAGTGCCCAGAAGCCAAACGGATTTATACAGAAACGTTGCCCCAACAGGTGGCATCACAGTTCGAGCAAATTTATTGCTGTGGATGGAGGTGCACGAGAAACTTTGTCTTTAAGGCCACAGAGAGCTGATCTGGGTTCTCGACAAATAATTGTTCACCCAGTATAATCCAGGGATTAAATATTGGATTATATGGGGAAAATTCTAAAAATTCTGATAATGTCATTTAGGTGATATAAAATCTAATGTGCAATCAACAACACACTATCCGATCAACAGTGTCAAGACAATTATTAGTGGACATTAATATGGGATGTGGCCATCTTTCGCCTTTATGACGGCTTGAACTCCTCTGAGGACACTTTCAGTTATGTGTCTGAATGTCTGCGGACGAAATCAGAGAAGGCTGTGGTGTTGGACGCTGTGGTCTGGAGCGAACTCACCTCAAAGATGTTTCATTGGGTTCAGGTTGGGAATCTGGACAGGGTAGCCCCTTTCAGGAATGTTGTTGTCCACAAACCATTGCCTCATAGATCCTACTTTACAACAGGGTGCATTTCCTACTGATAAAACAACTACCATCTCCAAGCAGTTCCTCTCTTGTATTCCATACACATTGATACAAAATGTGTTCATACCCTTCCATATTTAGTGTTTTCTTAAGCGCAATAAGAGGACCACAACTTAACTACAAAGGAAGCCTCCCTACCATAACACCATCTACATCTAAATCTTCATCTATACTCTGCAGACCATGGCAGACGGTACTTCCCATTGTACCATAATTAGTGTCATCTAAATCTACATCTGTACTCTGCAGACCACTGTGAAGTGCATGGCAGAGGGTATTTCCCATTGTACCACTATTAGTGTTTCTTCCCATTCCATTCGCTCATGGAGCGCGAGAAGAGTGGTTGCTTAAACACCTCTGTGTGTGCTGTATTTAATCTAATTTTGTCTTTACGATCCCTGTGTGAGTGATATGTAAGAGCATATTCCTAGAGCCTTCATTTAAAGCCGGATCTTGAAATTTTGTAAGCAAATTTTTTCGGGATCATTAAAATCCTTTGACATTTCGGCTACTGTTGCAAATGGTCTTCCTCAGGGAGTATTTGCTTTAGCAAAGGCCGTTTTTGCAACACTGGCAGAAACGTCAGAGGATTTTAAACAATGAAAATGCGGTCATATATTTAAAAGAATTTTATTGCCGGTCAAATGGGTGCAGAAGCCTGCGCTTACATTTATCGGGATGGTTAACATCTGTCTTCAAGAGTCTGCCAGTTCAGTTTCTTCATCATCTCTGTGACACTCTCCCATTTGTCAAACGATCCAGTGACTATTTATGCTGCCCCCGTTAGCCCTGTTTGATATGGGTCCTACACACATGAGCAATATTCCAGAATCAGACAATCGAGTTACTTGTAGGCAATCTCCTCTGTAGATTGATTTATTTTCCCAGTAATCCACCAACAAACCGAAGTATGCCATCTGCTTTACCCACGACTGAGATTATGTGAACATTCCATTTCATTTCCCTAAAAGATGCTACATTAGATATTTGTATGAGTTGGCCGATTCCAGTTGTGACTCACTGATATTGTAATCGTAGGATATTATGTTTTTTCGTTTTGTGAAGAGCACAATTTTACATTTCTGAACATTTGAGGCGAGCTGTCAATTTTAGCACTACTTTGAAACCTTATCATATTCTGACAGAATATTTATGCAGCTTCTTTCAGACAGTAGTTCACTACAGATAACTGCATCATCTGCAAAAAATCTGGGGATACTATTAATATTGTCTGCTACGTCATTAATATACAGTGTGATTAGCAAAGGTCTCAACATACTTGCCTGCGTCACATCCGAAGTTATCTGACGATGACTCTCCATCCAGTATCACATGCTGCATCCTCCCTCATTCCATTCACAAATTTCGCTTCATATCCCACGTGATGGTACGTTGGACAATAATCGTAAATATGCGAATTGAGTTTCGCTTGGTCGACGTTTTCGGAATCCATGCTGGTTGACATGGAGGAAATCATTCTGTTCGAGATACCTCATTAAGTTTGAACTCAGTATATGTTCTAAGATTCTGCAACAAATCAAGGTCAAGGATGTTGGACGGTGGTTTTGTTTATCACTTCTTCTGCACTTCTGGCAAACGGATGTGACATGTGGTTTCTTGCAACTATTGGGCATGATATTTTGTTCGACAGACCCAATAAATTACAGTCAGAAGAGGGGCTAGCTCAGCCGCAAAGTCAGTATGCAATCTGATAGGGATTCCATGTGGCCCTGCGTCTTTGTTCAGTTTTAACGATTTCAGCCGTTTCTCAACGCCACTGCCACCAATATGTGCTTCACTCACCCTTTCACTGGCACAAGAATTAAACTGGTCGAAACTTCTGTCTCTTCCTCTGCAAAGGAACATTTGAAAACGCAGTTAAGCATTTCGGCTTTTCTGTTGCTACTCTCAGTTTCAGTTCTTGCCTCGTCCGTGAGTGTCCGGGCACTGTCTTTGGTGCCACTAACAGCCTTTACATTCGACAAGAATTTCTTTAGCCTTTACATTCGACAAGAATTTCTTTAGGTGTTGTGAACGATCTTTCGACAATAATTTGATACTTTGGACACTGAAGGTTTCACACATTGCTGTCTTCACAGCCATATGTCTTTCATTCAGCTTCTGTCTATCTATAGCGCTATGCTTTGTTTAACACTTATTATGTCGTAGTCTCTGCTTCTTTATAAGTTTATTTATAGGGACTGAAAACCATGAAGGGTCCCTCCCATTACGAACTCTTCTACTGGGTACATATCGACACAGTTCATGGTCGACTGTTCTTTTCAAGTTGAGCCATAGTGCGCCACATCCTCCTGTCCTGTGCTGAAAATTTCAAGTTAATCACTGAGTTATGACGCTGCTGCTATTTTATCTGGTTTACTGAACATACGTATCTTTTTACTTGTTTTGATTGTTCTTTGTTCTTTCGTTACCAGTGTCGCCTCAACCACGTCATGTTCACTGATATCAGTTTCAATCTGGATATTCTCAAAGAGGTTGGGTCTGTTTGTTGCCATTAGATCTAATATATTTCCGTCATAAGTGGGATTCCGAACTATCCGTTTTTGGTAGTTTTTAGGCAAGGGAATTAGTAATGTTTTAAAAGATGTCTTGTCACATTCACCACTAACAAAACTGCAATTTTCTCAATTGATTGTTGTATGATTAAAGTCTCCACCGATGATTGCAGTGTGACTGGAGAACTTAGGTACAAGCGAAATGAGGTTTTCTCTAAAGTTTTCAGTTACATCAGGAAGCGAGTCTAGTGAGTGATAGAAAGATCCAGTTGCCATTTTATGTCCTTCGCTGATGCCGAGTCTTGCCCAAACGATTTCGCATGCAGCTTCAATTTCTGTCTCTGAATTTGAGTTTCTTATCTATTGTGACAAGTACACCACTCCCATTACCCTATCCTTTCGATAAGCATTTAAATTTTCCACAAAAATCTCACTGCTGTCAATTTCAGGTTTCAACTAGCTTTCTGTACCTATTGTTATGTGAGCTTCACAGCTTTTCTGGAGCGCTTCAAACACCTAGCACTTTGACAAACTGCCTACTGGCTTCTGTCTCGGGTTCTTCGGCCGACGTTCATCTAATGATTGTTCTGACGTTTCGCCAGCACGAGTGGCTGGCATTGTCAAAGCTTCACCCTCCATTGCCGGTGGTGAACTGGAGCCGAGCTCACACAAGGATGGGGCCCCTCCACGCCCGCACCAACGTGGTGACCAACACAAAAGTTCTACTGTCACCTCCGTATGCATGTTAGTTTTGAATCAAGGCGTCACAGGATGCAGGCTGTGATGTTATCCATGCGTCTGGGTAAGACTACTCATTAACATGGTCCATCAGGAGATAGAAGTGGTCGAAAGCGATCGAAGGGTAGCGGTTGTAAGAGCAGAGGAAAAAAAGTGCCAAGGCCAGCGCCAAGGGAAAAAAACCTCTGCGACAGTAGGACGGGTAGTAAGGGCAGTAGCGGCTTGCTATCTGCGACAGTGCATGCAAGGTGTGGTTGTGTTAGTTCGAGGTATCGTGCATCGTTACCTTTGTCGTTGTTGGAGCTTGTTGCGGCGCTTGCTGCAGTTGCTGCGTCCCTGCAACAGTTCAAGGTCGTTGTGGATTAGTGGGCGATCGGTCATAGATCGGCTCACGGACTGTGTAGGGGGGTGTGTGTGGCTAGTTTGCGTGCTGTGTACAGTACGGTTTCCCTGCGGTTGCCTGTTTTTCGGCTAGTCGCACATCTGGGTTTCCAGTAATAACTGTGTTGCAGGGGCTCGCCAGTACTGTCGTGTTAGCGTTCTATAGACCATAGATGTTCAGTTCCTAGCCAGTAATGTCTTTGGTCTGTTATGCTTCCATCTATGGTTGTGGTCGTAGTTACCCAGAGAAAGGATAAACGGGTTGCGCGAGTGTCTCGTGTTATTGTACAGTCGTGTGGAGAGTTTTTGGAATACCTGCAAGATAGTATCTAGCCGGTATTCCCGGTGAAGATCCGCGATGCGTGTGTAGCGCGGAGCGTTGCTTATGATTTTGAGTACTTTGTTCTGTATGAGCTGCAGACGGCGCAGGCGAGTTGGCGCAGCGTATCCCCAGACAGGGGCTGCGTACGTCATCAGGGGTCTAATAAGTGTCATGTACATGGACCTAGACACCCTCCTGTTTAGTGTGCTACGCCTGTTAAGCATAGGGTAGAGTTGTTTGAGCCTCGCGTTAGCTTTGTTGGTCACGTGTTGAATGTGGTCCCCCCAGAGTAGTTTCCTGTCCAGCCAGACACCGAGGTATTTGACCTTCTCGCGGAAACGTATTGGGCGTGTGTGTAGTGTTATTGGGTTGCAGTGCTGATGTTTGCGCAGTTGCTTCGGTCTTCTAGTGAACAGAACGGCCTCGCACTTGTCGACGTTTACTCTAACACGCCATTTCACCAGCCAAGGCTCCGCCGTTCTGAGTGCGGTCTGTAGTCGTGAGTTAATGTTAGACGGCTTCCAATCTTGCGCAAGGATGGCAGTGTCATCCGCGTAGATTGCTACCGTCGTGTTATGTGTAGCTGGGAGGTCGTTGATGTAGAGGTTAAACAGTAAGGGCCCTAGGATACTTCCTTGGGGTACTCCTGCCTGTATACCATGTCGTGTCGATTGTTTGCCCTGCACGTCAGTGTTGAAACTCCTGTCCGTGAGATATGAGTGTATGAGACGTACGAGCCCGTCGGGGAACCCTGCGTCACTGAGTTTGCGTATTAGGCCGCTGTGCCATAGACGATCGAAAGCCTTTTCGATGTCCAGGAACACCGCCCCAGTTGCCTTGCTTGTGTTGTATCCGTGTGTTATGTATTCAACGACGCGGAGGAGTTGTTGTGTTGTTGAGTGGTGATTCCTGAAACCGAATTGCTCCGGTCTCAGGGTGTCGTTTGTGATGCAGTGCCTGGTGAGTCGTTTTAATATTACCTTCTCAACGATCTTGCTGAGCGCGCTCAGCAGACTGATGGGTCGGTAATTTTGTGGGAGGGAGTGGTCTTTCCCCGGCTTCCTGAACATCAGGACCTTGGCCGTCTTCCAAAAGGCGGGGAAGTGTTGGTGTTTGAGTATGGCATTCGTAATGTGTGCTAGGTAGTCTACAGCTTTGTCCGTGAACTCCTGGAGGACACGGTTTTGAATGCCATCGTGACCAGGGGCCTTCCTAGCTGTGGTGTGCATGATGGCCCATTTGATTTCTGCTGTACTAGCTTGTCGGATGTTGTTGCGCGCTGGTTGGGCCAAGATGCGTGTGACCTCCTGGTCCGTATCAAGTGTGAATGCTGGGTCTGAGGGATCCAGGTTCGGTGTGAATGACGCTGCGAGTGTGAGGGCCATCAGTTCCGCTTTTTCTTCCGCCGAATATGCTGGTCCGTCTGGCCCTTGTAACGTGGGGGTGTACAGTTTCTCCCTGGTGAAGTGTCGGGCTAGCTGCCACACGCCAGGCCGCGTGGTGTCTAGCCCTTCGAGTTTCTGGTCCCACTGTTGTGTCTTGAATGTTTGTATTTTTTCCCGGATTATACCCTGGAGCCTGTTAATGTGCCGTTTGAAGTGCTGGCGCCTGGTACGCTGCCAGTGTCTCCTGAGGCGGTTCCTCATTGAGATTAGGCCCAGGATTTCCTGGGGCAGGGCAGCACTGTGTTGTTGTGGCGTGCGGATTGGTATGGTGTTGGCTATTGCGTCCTGGACGGCGCCGGTGAGGGTTTCGACTGCCTCGTCAATTTGGGCTGTCTCGTTAATCGCGTGGGTTGGTGGGATGCGACTGTCAAGCGCTTCCTTGAACTGGGTCCAATTCGCGCGCCTGTAGTCTAACATCCTGCGTTGTTCCATGTTCTGCAGTGTTTCTTCAATGTATAGTATAACGGGTTGGTGATTTGAGGGCAGATCGTTTTCAACGACAACGTTGAGTGTCGTTGTTATGCCCTTGATGAGGGCCATGTCTAGCACGTCTGGCCTGTGTCCCCTCCGGTAGGGAATGTGCGTCGGTTCGGTCGGCGCTAGTGTGATGTAGTTTCGTCCTAGTGCATGTTCGTATAGTTTCTTGCCGTTGGAGTTTCGTATTCGTGAGTTCCAGTCCGGGTGTTTTGCGTTAAGATCTCCAGCGGCTATTACGCGCGGTGATGTGTTGAGTATTGTGCTGATGTCGCGTGTTTTGATGTTTTTAGGGCTGTTGTATACTGACACCAGTGTAGTGTAGGCTCCGTTGAACACGACCCTGACGGCGGTTGCCTCTAGTTTTTCGAGTTCAGGGAGCACTATGTTTGTGTGTTCTATGTCTTTGTGTATGATGATGGCTGTTCCGCCGTGACCGGAGCCGTCCGGTCGGTCGGTACGATAGACCCAGTAGCCGGTGAAGTTTAGTTGGTTGCGTGGTTTGAGCTTAGTTTCGCTCAGCAGTGCGATAAGGATACCCTTACGCTCCATGAACGCGGCGAGTTCCGCCCTTTTGTTATTGATCCCGTCTGCATTCCAGAACAGGATCTGTGTCAGTGTCTGGTTGTTTGCGATGGGGGCGGGGTGTGGTGTGTTATCCATGTATGTGTGTAAACAGTGTGGTGAATGCTGTTTGTATGGCAGCCCAGTACTGCCCGGGTTGGGCAGTCGTGAGCTGTGTAAGGAGTGTGGCGACGGCCGTCCAGATCTTGTGAAGGATCTGGGTGGTCGTGTGACGGGGGAATAGTGTTTCCAATAAACCCCCGGATGTTGTGTTGGCGTTGTGTGAGTCGGCCTGTGGCTCAGTTGTGGTGTTAGCGGCCGCTAGTGCGGGTGTTGGCGTTATGGATGGGCTGGCGCTTGTGGTGTTGTTGCGTGGAACATTTTGTGGTGCCTGTGTATTAGATGTGTTGGGGGGAGGAGTAGTGTGTGTGCTGGTGTTGCTGGCTTGCTGACTGTGTGTCTGTGTGTCATTGTTTTGTTGTCGCTGGGTATTCTGTTGTGGTGCGCGCGTGTTCCCGCTCCTGTTTCCACGTGTTCGCCTACGCCTTCTCTGGGTTTTCGGTTCTGGGGCTCCCTGTGTTAGTGTGTTTTCATGTGTGACATGTCTAGTTTCGCAGGCAGTGGCTACAGGGGGTGGGGTCGTGTTGTTTCTGGGGGCTGGTGTTGGTACCGGTGTGGGTGCAGTGTCGTGTGTTGGCTGAGACAATTGTGTTGCTGTCGCAGCGGTTGTGATAGGTGTGTGTGCTGGGCGCAGAGGTTCCGCGGCCTGCACTGCTCCTCCAGGGCGTGTAGCCATGGCGAACGACACTCCGTTCCTGACAGGGTTTGGTGCGGGCCTTGGTCGTGTTATGACGTTGGGTGGCTTCGACTGTTGGTTTTTGCGCCTCTGCGCCTCTCTGTATACGTTGCAGCCCCTGTAGTTGGCCGCATGGGCTTGGCCACAGTTGGCGCAACGGCGTATGTTTTCATGAATTAGTGTACATGCGTTGGAAGCGTGATTGCCAGCGCATCCGCGGCAACGGGGTGCCAGGCCGCAGCGGAGGCCCGAATGACCGAACCGCTGGCAGTTGTTACATTGTTGGGGGACTTGTGGCGGTTCGTAGATTTCTACCCTTACGTCCATCCGCAGAAGGCTTTTTATCTGGAGAAGGCCGCGGGAGGCGGCCGTATCGGCCATCTCAACCAGGTAGTGTGGTAGACGGTGGTGGGAGCGGAAGCCTGTCATCCTGGAAGCACTTTTGCAGTCGAATCCAAGGAAGTTAAGCGCCGCTTGTACTGTGTTGTTTGGGGTGTTGGGGTCCACCCCCTTTACCACGTACTGCTGTGTCCGTTCTTCGGCGGTCCTGTACGTATAGTGCTCGATTTCCTTTTCTTTGAGGAAGATAAGGAGATCTTTGTATTCACTGTTAGTTGATACGTACAGTGAGGCCCTATCCCCAGAGTACTTCGTGTGTAGCGTGCAAGGTGAGTGCCTTTCCGCGAATGTTGTGTTGAGGACGCTGAGGTCCCCGTAGTTCTGGATTACGACTGGGGGAAAACCAGTCTTCTGTTGTGTGGGCGTAGCTGCGGTTGGTGCTTGTGTGGTGTTGCTGACCGCAGGTCGGGTCGTGTTTGTTGTTGTAGCATTGGTGTTCCTAACATGAAGCGCGGGTTTTGGTGTAGGTAGCAGCGCCTTTCGGCTACCTTGCGAGTGTGTTTGCTCGCTTGTTTGCGTGGTGTTTCTTTGTTTGCGTCGTGGGCCCTCCACCTGCCAGGGCCCAGTGTAGTGTTGTTCTGTGTCCGCATCTGCGGCTGCCGGTTCCGCCGTTGGAGTCGGTTGCCGCAGTGGGACAGTGGTGCATGAGTCACCAGATGCAGGTGAATGTAATGTTATATGGAGTGTACTTGTCCGCGTGGGGGACTCACTTGTGCCGCAGAGGTCGGTTATTAATCGACGCTGGCTCAGCAGTTCCTGCGCTTGCGCAGCGATCTGCCGGTCCTTGTCGGCCAACACCTCCTCAACAGCGGCAAGCGGGACGCTGACGTCGACGGGAACAGCCGACTCTCGCGCCTCTTTAGCTGCAGCCTTGCTGCGGGTTAGGGCGGGGGAAACACCGGCGGAATCTGCCATCGTGTGTTTGCAGGAGCTTTATTTGGTGTGGGTGGGCACGACAATTATGCTTTTTCTGAGAAGAAAAGGCTAATAGTAGGTCCTACGAAGAGGGGGAATACCCTACGGCCTACCGTGCGCCGTTGGTGCAGTGGCGCGGCACCTAAAGGAGGTGCGGAGGAAGAGAAGTGGCCTACAGTACGCGGGGTGGTCCGACGTGAACGGGCCCCTGGCACTGATCAACCCTAACAAAGAACGAGAGAGTCTCGCTAGGTTTGTAACCGAAGTTACGGGTTACTGTGAGTCAGTGACTCTTGACGACAATAGAGCTTCTCCGCAAGCTACGCGGCTTCTCGACGAAAGGGAGCAAGCTCAACCTTCCGCCGATCAACCGAGCGCTACTGGCGCCTCGAAAGGAACTCTCTGTAGAGCAGAGCGGTCAGCGAGGCCTAAACCCCAATAGCTACCGTTGCACCGGCCATCACCGGCTGAGAGCTCCTTCCGCTACGACGGCAGGAGCGCGTCTCTGGAGCCGAGCTCGCGGGCGCAGACTATATGTACCTGGCGCGCCAACGTCCGAGGGCTTCTCCGCGGTCATTTCCGGTGCGGTTCTCCTCATGCTACCTGCGACGGTCGTTCGTTGCAGTACGGGAAGCCAGGATCCGTTTACCTTAAGGCTTTCCTCTTTCTTGTTGAAACTGTTCGCGTGTTTTTGTATTTCTACAGCTTCTCTGAACGAGCGCGTGTGATAGTGCTTCTCTACAGCCAGAATTTCCGTGTCGGCGAATTTTATTACGTGGTCGGTCTCATTGAGTGCGTGCTCTGCCACGGCCGATTTCTCCACCTGCCCCAACCTACAATGTCGCTTATGCTCGTTGATCCTGGTGTTGATGGATCGTCCAGTCATTCCGACATAAACTTTTCCGCATGTGCATGGTATGCGGTATATTCCCGACATTGCAAGTGGGTCTCTTTTCTCCTTTGCCGATCTAAGACACTCTTTGATCTTCCTTGTCGGTTTGAAAATCGTCTTTACTCCATGTTTGCGCAATATACGGCCGATTCTGTCCGTCACGCTGGGAAAGTATGGCAGAAAGGCCGTACCCGACATTTCTTTTTCTGGTTCCTTACTTCGCCGAGCGTTTGGCTCTGTTACACTTCTAATGTAATTTGTGGAGTACCCATTGCTCCTCAGGACAGTTTCCAGGTGTTGCATTTCTCGTTTGAGGTGTTGAGGCTCACATATTCGTCCTGCTCTCGTTACGAGCGTACTAATCATGCCTCTTTTCTGGCTCGGGTGGTGGTTTGACAGTTTGTGCAGGTATCGCTCCGTGTGTGTCGGTTTCCGATACACGCTGTGTCCCAAGTTTTCGCCGTCCCTTGTGACCAGCACATCTAGAAATGGCAGTTTCTTGTCCTTTTCTACTTCCATGGTAAATGTTATGTTGGCATGGAGGCTGTTCAAGTGTCTCAGGAATTCACCGAGCTGTTCTTCACCATGGCTCCACACCACGAAAGTATCATCGACGTACCTGTACCACACCTTAGGTTTGCAAGTCGCCGAATCCAGTGCCTGTGCTTCGAATTGTTCCATGAAGAAGTTGGCCACCACTGGACTGAGAGGACTACCCATGGAGACACCTTCCAGCTGTTCGTAGAAATCGCCATTCCACGTGAAATAGCTCGTGGTGAGACATGCATGGAAGAGCTTTTTGATGTCTTGCGGGAAAATGGAACCGATGTGCTCCAGAGCGTCACTGAGTGGCACTTTCGTAAATAACGAAACAACATGAAAACTGACCAGGATGTCGTTTGGCGCAAGTTTCAGTTTCTTCAGCTTCTCAATGAAATGTCCTGAGTCCTTAATGTATGTGTCGGTCTTCCCCACGTGTGGCTGGAGCAGAGAGGCCAAGTGTTTCGCCAGTTTATACGTTGGTGAGCCAGGAGCGCTAACGATCGGTCTCAGTGGAACGTCGTTCTTATGGATCTTGGGTAATCCATACAGCCGAGGCGGTAGGGCTTCTGTGTTGCGCAGGTTTCTCTGTATGTCCGCCGGCAGACAAGACGCCTTGATTAATCGATTCGTATTCCGAGTGATACGCTGCGTCGGATCTGCGCTTAGTTTTCGTTACGTCGTCGGATCTAATAGGTCTCGGATCTTTTGCTCATAATCCTCGGTCTTCATTACGACGGTCGCATTCCCCTTATCGGCAGGCAGTACCAATATACTCTTGTCGGCGTTGAGATTCTTAGTGGCTTGTACCTCTTCTTTCTTCAGGTTGCAAGCTGGTTGCAGAGCACGCACTAAATGAGACCGACCACATAATAAAATTCGCCGACACGGAAATTCTGGCATTAGAGAAGCACTATCACACGCGCTTATTCAGAGAAGCTGTAGAAATCCAAAAACACGCGAACAGTTTCAACAAGAAAGAGGAAAGCCTTAAGGTAAACGGATCCTGGCTGCCCGTACTGCAGCGAACGACCGTCGCAGGTAGCAAGAGGAGAACCGCACCGGAAATGACCGCGGAGAAGCCCTCGGACGTTGGCGCGCCAGGTACATATAGTCTGTGGCCGCGAGCTCGCCTCCAGTTCACCACCAGCAATGGAGGGTGAAGCTTTGACAATGCCAGCCACTCGTGCTGGCGAAACGTCAGAACAATCATTAGATGAACGTCGGCCGAAGAACCCGAGACAGAAGCCAATAGGCAGTTTGTCAACAAGTGGCCACGAAAGCCTTAACAATTTTGTACCTAGCACTTTGTTGCGAAGTCTTCGGCAATTAACTACTAATATTAGGATTTTAATACTCTCGCCTGCGTTGGGCATTCCTTTTAGACCTTACACATACTCTATTGCGTCTTCTACAGCTGCTGTCTGGACTGGATAGGAAGTCGCCTAATCTAAAAAGCCCTCGTGTGCACCCCACTCACAGTTAACTACCTGATGTGTAGCGCACACCTGACCCATTTTGGGGCACTCTCCAGTTCTCATCACTATGGCACAAGTCCAGAAAGTCGCAGCCTAACTTGTCACAGAATCCTCGAAGTCTCTGGTTCAGTCGTTCCACTCTACTCTAAACAGGGCCCATGATCAGTTCTTGGGACAATGCTGTAAATTGTGAGCTATGTTGAAACTCCACGTGCATAGCTGGTCTTCTCAACCTCATAATCTAGCTGCTGGAATGGTCCAAGTACGGTGTTGGAGCCCAGTCTACAAGCATTGTTTGTTACGACGCATGCAACGGAATCTGCAGTTGAACGCTGTTCCCTCAATGACTGCCTCCTCAACACGTCGAATGAGGTCCCTAGGCATACAGGTACACTCTGAGTAGACCTGGTGTTCTTACTGTCCCTTGCTGCCATTGCCCTAAGTGGTACCATTATTCGCTGTACATTTGAACTGCCAACGATTAATACACCCCTATCCTTTTGCGTTTGCTACCTCTTTGCTAGGGACAAAGCGGGTTCCCCCAGAACAGGTGAAGTGTTCCATGGCTCGGTTTCATTTTTAGTGGAAGACAGTACTTCGAACGTATTGGTCAGGCGGTCAGTATAACACCCTAAGTCCATCCTGGTCTCTGTTTACCCTCTACAGGACAGCAAGATCTACCATTGGTATGCAACTCTCACTCAAGTGGACGCGTAATGACAGATTCCATACTTCCTGTAGAGGAGACAGGTTCCACAGTAGAGGATAGTACTTGGGATACCTTTGGTACCGAAAAAAATATCTTTAAACTAAGCCTGCTGACTATCTTTTAATCTGTTGAGCTAAAAAATTATTAATTCCCTATAAGGACTGAAGCAAACACACAAAACGAGATTTCCATTAAGGCGAGAGAAAAATCACTAGTAAAAATTACTAGTTTACGCAAGCTTTTTGATGTTAGTTATAGTTGCTAACAAACTCGAAAATAGAGTTAGTTTACGATAAATGTAGATAATATTCAGGGTGTTCGTGTTAACTGGACGCATTGAAATAAATCGACAAACACACATTGGATCAAAAAAAGTTGTAATTCAAATCTATTCGTATCGGTGGGGGACATCAAACGATGCGTGGGTGGAGGGAGGCAGCTTTAAAATCTTCAGTGGGAACCAACATCACATTACGATTCTACGGCAAAATCTAGGTACGTTTTGTCTGAAACACTTTCTTCGTTTCGCCACAGATGGCATGGAAATGAGTATAGATGCTGCTTAATGGCCCTTGAATATCATACAGCCATTTGGATCCCAACTCCGTGCTGCGATGGTAGGACAGCCTAGTATTTCATAACTTCTAGGAAACCCCATTCTCACCCCATTCTCAACGTTGTATTCCTCCGACATATCGAACAGGGAATAAATCGACACGCCATCACGACCATGTAGCGAACTACGATGTATCATAACAGGCAGTACACTGCGACCGGAGCTCACATACGAGGGTAATCCCAAAAGTAAGGTCTCCAATTTTTTTTATAAGTACAGAACTCCGTTTGTGTGGCAGTTGGTCACATTGTTATGAAGAGTGCTTCACGCGCTGTGTGTAAACATATGCACGCCGCACTGAGGCGCTCAGTCTTGGCTTGGCAGCCGTTGAGAATGGAGCTCCCGTTGGATGTTACCGCCAAGTGCGAACTGCGCGCAGTTATTCAGTTTTTGAAGGCAAAGGGCTACTGCGTCGATTGAAATACATCGCCAATTAACGGAAGTGTATGGTGAGTCGTGCATGGATGTCAAAACTGTTCGTAAGTGGTGTAGAGAGTTTGCAGCTGGTCGGACCGAAATTCACGACGAACAAAGGAGCGGAAGACCGTCAGTTTCTGTGGAGACAGCGTTGAAGGTTGAGCAAAGCATGCGTGCAGATCGGCGGATCACCGTGGATGATCTCTGCACGTTGGTTCTTGAGATTTCCCGAAGCACCGCTCACAGAATTTTAACGGAAACATTGAACTACCGGAAGGTGTGTGCAAGATGGGTGCCACGCATGCTGACTGAGCACCACATGCGGCAACGAGTTGATGCTTTTCTCGCATTTCTTCACCACCTTGCAGCCGAACAGGACAACTTTCTGGACTCAATTGTCACGGGTGACGAAACCTGGGCATACCACTTTACACCTGACACCAAGCAACAATCACGCCAGCGGCGGTATCCTTCTTCGCCAAAGCCGCGGAAATTCAAACAAACACAGTCTACCGGTAAAGTGATGAATTGTTTTTTGGGATCGGAAAGGGGTATTGTTGGTCGACTATATGCCCCCTGGGACCACAATTAACGCTGATAGGTATTGTGAGACTCTGAAAAAACTCAAACGGACAATTCAGAACCGGAGAAGAGGAATGTTGAGCAAGGGCGTACACATTCTACATGACAACGCTCGCCTACACATCGCTCGGCAAAGTGTTGCTCTCCTGCAACAGTTCCAGTGAAACATAATCACGCACCCATCATATAGTCATGACTTGGCGCCCAGTGACTGTCACCTGTTCCCTAAGTTAAAAGAACATTTGGCCGGAAAGCGATTCAGCTCCGACGACGAGGTGAAAGAAGACGTTCATAACTTTCTGAACAGCATGGCGGCGAGCTGGTATGACATCGGCATCCAAAAACTGACACAGCTTCTACAAAAATGCATCGACAGAAATGCTGATTATGTCGAAAAATAGCTAAATGTTCAATCTGTGAACTGATATAAACCATTGTAGAAGTAAACAGGTCTATGTAGTTATAAAAAATAGGAGATCTTACTTTTGCGATTACCCTCGTATCATGCAGACACAGAACAGATAGCGACTCTAGCATTACAATATTTGCGCAGTGTTTACCGTCAGCACACTTACCTATAATTTGGAGAACAGACGTGCAAGTGAACAATGAATGTTGCAACCACTGAAGAAAAAATTGAAATGATCCTGATTTACATAGAATGTAGGAGAAATGTTGAGCTGCTGTTGCCTTGTGTGCCGAACGTTTTCCAGTGAAAGTTAGATCTCGTTCGTTCTTTTACAAGGTTGTGACGCCTTTATGTCTGGTGGCAACATACAACCGGCAAATGGGAACAAAGGAGACATGTTACAGGAGAAGCTAATGAAATAGATATACTAGCGGCAGTGCACCACTACCTTCAGATAAGTGTCTGGCAACTAAGCCTCGATTCCGTTGTGGCTGTAGATAGTATTGTCACAATACTACAACGTCATAAGTATCATCAATACTACGAATCACTGCACCAAGAAATTCATGGCGACAATTTCCATACTTGGTTAATATTTTCTGAATGGGCACGTCAACGACCCCCACGTTCTTTGCCGAGGTACTATTTTCCTATGAGTCTGCATTCACAAACCATGGTAGCTTTAACCGGCATAACAAGCATTACTGGAGTGTAGACAATCCACACTGGTTACAGCAAGTTGACCATCAGTGTCCTTGATCGGTTATCGTGTGACGTCATGAGCAACAAACTCATTACTCCACATGTTATCGACGTCAAGTTGAATGGATCCAAATATAGAAGTTTTGGAACAGGAACTACCGGTACTACTGCAGTATGTTGCCCTGGACGTTCGCCTACGCATGAGATTTCAGCATGAACGCTGCCCACTGCATTGTGCAACTGAAGAACGGGAGGTATTAGACCGTGTATACACAGGTCGGTGGGTCAGCAAAGGTGGGCATATTAATCGGCCCTCTAGGTCGCCGGATTTGACTTTGCTGGGTTTATTTCTGCGGGAAATTTAAAAGATAAGGTGCTCCAGGAAGTGCCGACAGATTGTGCAGACATGGTCGAACGCATCAGAAACACCTTTACTGACATTCCTGCATATATGCTTATGTCGTGTATACAGTCATTTGAAAAGCGGATCACTAAGTGTATTGAAGTTCGCGGTTCCACTGTGGCCGTGACTCGAGGCGAACGCTACTCTACTTTTCCAATTAGACTAAGTGTTCAAACGTATTACCGCGAATAGTTCCTCTGTTCGATATGTCGAAGGAATACAACTTTCCGAATGGGGTGTCCAATAAGAAGTTTTGGAATGTTGGCCTGTCCTACCCTCGCAGCATGGAGGTGGAGCCCCACGAGCCAAGGGGCTACTGAGCACCATATCGTAAATTACGATTGTGTATCCATTTTTATTCCTCCGATTATAGCGCCATCTGTGGCGAAACGAAGAAAATGCTCGAGACAAAACGTTTATAGATTTTACCATAGAATCGTAAATTGCAATAAGAAACGGAGCTTCCAATTGATGATTTCGAAGTTGCCACTCGCCACCTACGTATGGGGTGGAGTCCGTTGGTTGGTTGGCTGATTTGGGGGAGAGGACCAAACAGCGGCGTCATCGGTTCCATCGGATTAAGGAAGAATGGGGAAGGAAGTCGGCCGTGCAGTTTCAAAGGAACCATCCCAGCATTCGCCTGAAGCGATTTAGAGAAAACACAGAAAACCTGGCCGGACCGTCATCCTTTAGAATGCGAGTCCAGAGTGCTAACCACTGCGCCACCTCCTTCGGCTGGGGTTGGGTGGGGGGGGGGGGGGGGGGGTCGAGTGTGGTGTCATTGGATGTCCCGCTCCGAGGCAAAAAAATTGGAATTATAACTTTTTTTGATCCAATGTGTAGCTTTTGAGATATTTCAATGTCTTCAGTTAAAATGAACACTTGTATACTCCTCTTGAAAGGGAAAACTAAATGTAACACAATATGTTCGTAACAATATCTGCTACAGTAGCTAAATCACAAACGCCGAATTAGTTTATACGCAGGACAATGGTAACTTCCGAAAATTCTCAAAAATGTACGTTTATTTGCCATAATAGGCACTGAAAAACAGGGAGATCTATTCTTTGGCAGTAACTGTGAATCGCAAACGGTGATTTGCTGCGAAATAAGTTATCCACAACCCTCATAACTTACGAAAATTTTCAGAAATATCTCCTCTGTACTTCACTGTAGGAAGGTAACAGTCTCCTGGCATTCGCCAAACCCAAACCCTTTCATTGGACTGTCACAGGGTAAAATGTCATTTATAACGTGATTCATTACTGGAAATCACTCAGTCACTCTTTTACAATCATCCACTGTGCAGCTCTTTTCGCCACCTGAAGTGTCGCTTAGCATTAATTAAAGGAACGTGTGGCTTGCGAGGAGCTGCTCGGCTGTTGCAACCCATCCTTTCCAACTACCCAGCCTCAATCATTGTGCTAGCTAGACTGCCGATAGCACTGTTGGAATTCACGATTGATTCGTTCCACTGGTTTCATGCGACTTTTTACTACCACCCACCGCAACGATCGACGGCCCCTGACGTTCAGTACGCGAGGTCCATCCGGTCCTGGTTCAGCTGTTCCTGTTCCTTCGTGTTTCACTTCAGTCACATCACCAACAGCTGTACTGGGCAGGTTTAGAAAAGTTGAAATGACCCTGATGGAGCTGTTACTCAGGTGATGTCCAATGACTAATCCACGATCGAGGTGACATACACAAAACAATACATTTCTTCGGTACTTTTCCTGAAGAAATAACTCAGTTTCTGTCCAGTAACATATATACATGCTACACATGTTACAACATCCTAACTAGGATAGCAGAGACCACCTCTACTGGTCACAGTAGTTTCATGATTTCTGTCATCTTTCACATCCTCATCATCTCCTGTTAGATACATTTTACAATAATCACATTTAAGTTTCTTAATGACTGCATATGAGCAGTAAGCACTTATGTAGTGAAGTAAAGGCCACACATCCTCATCTAATTCCTGTATATCAATATCTTCCACAACTACATTTAACTCTTCATTATATGTCACTTTTGGAAGGTCATTTATGTCTGTCTCATTAGAAAAAAATATCATCCTTTGCAATTAGAGCATCACCCATTTTTTGGAATTTTAATATTAATGATACATAGCTTTGCACCCTCAGTTTACTTTCTGTCTCAAAAATCTATCTAATTGACACATGGTAATTACCACCACTCATCTGACGAAATTTACCAAACCTGCTTTCCAGGTCATCAGTTTGAACCTTGCCTGTTAGAAAGTATTGCCTCTTTTTCTCATTGAGCCAATACCTAGATCCACCAATGCAAGAGTGGTATGCCTAAGAGCTATATGTGTTTGTCTGCTAAGACCAATTAAACCCTGAGAATTTTCCTTTGTTAACCAATTTGCAAACTGATGTAGGAACTCTAGCATGTGCTCAGAATTCTTGTTATTGGCTCTTGAAACCTATTTAATAACCTTTGACCTTTTAACAATGTTTTTACATTAACTGCATCCCACCACTTGCAAATGATCTCAATGAAAGTTGCAGTATCATTGCAATATTCAGTGTTGTGTTTAGAGCCTAATTCCCCAAGAGCAATAGCTATCATATGGTCAAAAATATGGAGAGCAAGTATTACATTCTGCCTTTCTATGGTTGAGGGATACAGTGATTTAAGACATAGCTTGTTTGCAAATTTCAATAAATTTGCCTTTTCCAGCAAACGAAGAGATTTCAAACTATTGAAAGACGCAAAACCACCATCCAGCTCATTATTAAAATTCGGAAACTCTATAAACTCTTCTTTCTGATTCAGCTAAATGTTACGTATGCATTTTAATAGGTGCACACTATTAACTAGAAAGTAAAAAGGCCTACTTCCAGCACCTGGAGAAGGTTTTGGTATTTAATTTTAAGTTCAGGTGGATCACTGAAGTAAGATTCAGCTTTCTTAATGATGGCATTATTATCTGATACTATACCAACTACTTCAATCCCTATGCTTTCCAACTTCAAAAAAAATGGCTCTGAGCACTATGGTACTTAACTGCTGTGGTCATCAGTCCCCTAGAACTTAGAACTACTTAAACCTAACTAACCTAAGGACATCACACCCATCCATGCCCGAGGCAGGATTCGAACCTGCAACCGTAGCGGTCACGCGGTTCCAGACTGAAGCACCTTTAACCGCACGGCCACACCGGCCGGCTTCTAACTTCAGTATAATATTTTTAAGGAATGTGAAAAGAGCAGGGGCCAGCATGACTTTGACCGGCAGAGTATGAGCTACATCAGTGTACTTTGTATCCAAACTATGCACCATAAATACGTAGGCTGCAATGCACATTCACTACTATTATAGGCCTGGCCAACTATGTTTCCCCCTTTGTAGTCCATTTGTGACTTTAAATGGATTTCATCCATTAAGAGGAGAACTGTCCAGTCATCTTCAGTTAAAAATCTCTCTTTCTTAGTTATGTATCCAAGAAAATGTGCAGGAACTTGTTCAAGAGCAGGATTAATAGCAAATCCACCACATACTCTAGTCAGAGTAGCAGGGCTAGGTATAGTTATTTACCACTGCTTCTTAAAAACTTGTAACAGTGAGGAGAAATAGAATGAGCTAATGACCACAAAACTAAAATATCCCATGAATATCTAGCATTATTCTTCTTGCATTTTAGCAATGAAGTCTGTTCTTTCATAAAGTTTATAATTTCATGTTTATCTGACAACTTTCAGAAAAATTATTCAAAGTAGTGGTTATAAAATCAATACTCTCATTAGGTTCCTGATCTTCTCTGTTGCTAAACTTTAATTTGACAATATTAAGAATATTAGTTAACGGTGTTGTGGTACTTACAGTTACTGGAAACTTTATGTTCCCTATTTGACCAAGCTGTAAATCATTGACATGGACAGTGAGAGTGAGATTTGCGTTAATTGTAACATAACACAGAACTTGCAAAAATGGCACTTCACTAATTAAAAGAAAATACACACTATTCAACTTTTTGACACATGTCCACTCATTCAAATCACTACTATTAATTTTATCGCATAATTCCTTCAACGAAGAGAATGATATTGCCTTCTTATGGTCTTCATGAGTAATCAAACTTTCTTTCAGCGCTGATCCGATGAAAGCATTTTCCAAACTCTGTCTTCGATCTTCAGGATGTTCTCTTGATGCTGACGGTGTAGATAAATATTCAGGACATCCTGGAAATAGTGCTGGTATTGCACCTATAAAAAAATATTAATTCTCAGTATCTTACCATATAAAGCAAAAGCGTAAGAGATTCATCCAATGATTATATAACCTAACTCGAAGTCCGTAAATAACCAACTTACCTTTCCTTAGACGTGGACGGTCAAGAGGTGCTGTAATTAATCTTCCAGTCTTCGCATCATCTGCTGATGTAGTTCTTTCCATATCGTGTGCATGGAAATGCAGCTCACAAACCTGTTTAAAATATGGATTACGTTACTTTAGTATGAGAAAAGTTTGGCCTATGTATACAGGTTATGTTTATAAATTATAATTAACACTAAGACTAAACAGAACCATTTCATAGGTTTATTTACTAAAGCTGCTACTCACCACAGTGTGATCTGAAGGAGTAAAATTATCATGGTGAACTTATCTTATCCATTCTCTCCTTGCATCTTCATCATGAGGGAAATGAAATGTACTGACTCTTTCCTGAGTAATATAATTGCCTCTACAAGTAGGCATACAACACCTACGTGGCATATGTATATATTGAAGTAGTATGTACAATATGGGACCTGGATAAACTGAAAGAACCAGAGGTTGTACAGAGTTTCAGGGAGAGCATAAGGGAACTATTGACAGGAATGGGGAAAAGAAATACAGCAGAAGAAGAATGGGTAGCCTTGAGGGATGAAGTAGTGAAGGCAGCAGAGGATCAAGTTGGCAAAAAGACGAGGGCTAGTAGAAATCCTTGAGTAACAGAAGAAATATTGAATTTAGTTGATGAAAGGAGAAAATATAAAAATGCAGTAAATGAAGTAGGCAAAAAGGAATACAAACGTCTCAAAAATGAGATCAACAGGAAGTGCAAAATGGCTAAGCAGGGATGGCTAGAGGACGAATGTAAGGATGTAGAGGCTTATCTCACTAGGGGTAAGATAGATACTGCCTACAGAAAATTAAAGAGACCTTTGGAGATAAGAGAACCACTTGTATGAACATTAAGAGCTCAGATGGAAACCCAGTTCTAAGCAAAGAAGGGAAAGCAGAAAGGTGGAAGGAGTATATAGAGGGTCTATACAAAGGCGATGTACTTGAGGACAATATTATGGAAATGGGAGAGGATGTAGATGAAGATGAAATGGGAGATATGATACTGCGTGAAGAGTTTGACAGAGCACTGAAAGACCTGAGTCGGAACAAGGCCCCCAGAGTAGACAACATTACATTGGAACTACTGACGGCCTTGGGAGAGCCAGTCCTGTCAAAACTCTACCATCTGGTGAGCAAGATGTATGAAACAGGCGAAATACCCTCAGACTTCAAGAAGAATATAATAATAACAATCCCAAAGAAAGCAGGTGTTGACAGATGTGAAAATTAGCGAACAATCAGTTTAATAAGCCACAGCTGCAAAATACTAACACGAATTCTTTGCAGACGAATGGAAAAACTAGTAGAAGCCGACCTCGGGGAAGATCAGTTTGGATTCCGTAGAAACACTGGAACACGTGAGGCAATACTGACCTTACGACTTATCTTAGAAGAAAGATTAAGGAAAGGCAAACCTACGTTTCTAGCATTTGTAGACTTAGAGAAAGCTTTTGTCAATGTTGACTGGAATACTCTCTTTCAAATTCTAAAGGTCGCAGGGGTAAAATACAGGGAGCGAAAGGCTATTTACAATTTGTACAGAAACCAGATGGCAGTTATAAGAGTCGAGGGGCATGAAAGGGAAGCAGCGGTTGGGAAGGGAGTGAGACAGGGTTGTAGCCTATCCCCGATGTTATTCAATCTGTATATTGAGCAAGCAGTAAAGAAAACAAAAGAAAAATTCCTAGTAGGTATTAAAATCCATGGAGAAGAAATAAAAATTTTGAGGTTTGCCGATGACATTTTAATTCTGTCATAGACAGCAAAGGACTTGGAAGAGCAGTTGAATGGAATGGACAGCGTCTTGAAAGGAGGATATAAGATGAACATCAACAAAAGCAAAACGAGGATAATGGAATGTAGTCGAACTAAGTCGGGTGATGCTGACGGAATTAGATTAGGAAATGACACTTAAAGTAGTAAAGGAGTTTTGTTATTTGGGGAGCAAAATAACTGATGATGGTCGAAGTAGAGAGGATATAAAATGTAGACTGGCAATATTGAATAGAATTGGGGAGAAGAGAAGTATGTGGCACAACTTGACCAGAAGAAGGGATCGGTTGGTAGGACATGTTCTGAGGCATCAAGGAATCACCAATTTAGTATTGGAGGGCAGCGTGGAGGGTAAAAATCGTAGAGGGAGACCAAGAGATGAATACACTAAGCAGATTCAGAAGGATGTAGGTTGCAGTGGGTACTGGGAGATGAAGAAGCTTGCACAGGATAGAGTAGCATGGAGAGCTTCATCAAACCAGTCTCAGTACTGAAGACCACAACAACAACAATGTACACTATTACACTAACATTTCAATTCACAATCATATAACGGCTACGCAGGCGAAACAACTAAGACAGCTTTGTGTTTGTTATGACCTGTAGTGCTTACGTCACGAGCGACTCCAAAAACAGTGTAGCGGCCTTGTCCTAGGTGACACTGGTTCTACCCATCTGATCTTCAGCTTTATTCTGTAGCACCTGTAACTCCCTCTCACATGAAAGGTAAATTGTTATTATTTTACTGAGACTGAATGATTCATGAGAGGAGTCATTATTTCATCCTGAACCCAGTTATTGTATAGAGACCTGTGTTGAAAATTCCCTTTCAGATACAGAAAGCAACCTCGATGAACTGCTTTTATTACTATTGTTACACTCCTGGAAATTGAAATAAGAACACCGTGAATTCATTGTCCCAGGAAGGGGAAACTTTATTGACACATTCCTGGGGTCAGATACATCACATGATCACACTGACAGAACCACAGGCACATAGACACAGGCAACAGAGCATGCACAATGTCGGCACTAGTACAGTGTATATCCACCTTTCACAGCAATGCAGGCTGCTATTCTCCCATGGAGACGATCGTAGAGATGCTGGATGTAGTCCTGTGGAACGGCTTGCCATGCCATTTCCACCTGGTGCCTCAGTTGGACCAGCGTTCGTGCTGGACGTGCAGACCGCGTGAGACGACGCTTCATCCAGTCCCAAACATGCTCAACGGGGGACAGATCCGGAGATCTTGCTGGCCAGGGTAGTTGACTTACACCTTCTAGAGCACGTTGGGTGGCACGGGATACATGCGGACGTGCATTGTCCTGTTGGAACAGCAAGTTCCCTTGCCGGTCTAGGAATGGTAGAACGATGGGTTCGATGACGGTTTGGATGTACCGTGCACTATTCAGTGTCCCCTCGACGATCACCAGTGGTGTACGGCCAGTGTAGGAGATCGCTCCCCACACCATGATGCCGGGTGTTGGCCCTGTGTGCCTCGGTCGTATGCAGTCCTGATTGTGGCGCTCACCTGCACGGCGCCAAACATGCATACGACCATCATTGGTACCAAGGCAGAAGCGACTCTCATCGCTGAAGACGACACGTCTCCATTCGTCCCTCCATTCACGCCTGTCGCGACACCACTGGAGGCGGGCTGCACGGTGTTGGGGCGTGAGCAGAAGACGGCCTAACGGTGTGCGGGACCGTAGCCCAGCTTCATGGAGACGGTTGCGAATGGTCCTCGCCGATACCCCAGGAGCAACAGTGTCCCTAATTTGCTGGGAAGTGGCGGTGCGGTCCCCTACGGCACTGCGTAGGATCCTACAGTCTTGGCGTGCATCCGTGCGTCGCTGCGGTCCGGTCCCTGGTCGACGGGCACGTGCACCTTCCGCCGACCACTGGCGACAACATCGATGTACTGTGGAGACCTCACGCCCCACGTGTTGAGCAATTCGGCGGTACGTCCACCCGGCCTCCCGCATGCCCACTATACGCCCTCGCTCAAAGTCCGTCAACTGCACATACGGTTCACGTCCACGCTGTCGCGGCATGCTACCAGTTTTAAATACTGCGATGGAGCTCCGTATGCCACGGCAAACTGGCTGACACTGACGGCGGCGGTGCACAAATGCTGCGCAGCTAGCGCCATTCGACGGCCAACACCGCGGTTCCTGGTGTGTCCGCTGTGCCGTGCGTGTGATCATTGCTTGTACAGCCCTCTCGCAGTGTCCGGAGCAAGTATGGTGGGTCTGACACACCGGTGTCAATGTGTTCTTTTTTCCATTTCCAGGAGTGTATTCATTTCGTAACTGCTTTGATTTATTTTTATTATTATTGATTGCAGAAATTAGTTCTTTAGTATTCAGTCTCACTAAGAAAAGAGTTTAGCTTTTCGAAATGAATAAATAACCAAACAGCTTTCACTAGACGACGTTTATGTTCAGGGGATTGGGGCTGGTAGACTAGAGATCTGCTGCTGCATACTGACTGGAAGCTGTACTCGATGTCTCTCCCGGTCGTCGAACTGCGTGCGGAAACTGTAGGAATCTTAGTCTGTGTTAAATACTGTCCAATTCTCCTTTCTATGGAAACCTGTCCGTCGAAGTGGGTATGTTTAAAAGTCGCTGCAGGTTCGAACATCCACGGTAGAAAGAAATGTCTCGTACGCATGCACAAATATTTGAAAATGAGAAGCCATAAGATGGAGAATACAGTAATTTACGCAATACACACCTTTTTTTATGGTGCCGAGAAATTGGTTTATTGGCTTATTATTGTCGCACAAAATCAAAAACGCCTTTCAATTAAAGATGGCGGTCTCCCAACAATGCCTTCTCTCTTAAGCCGAAATACATTCGTCCATACTCATTAAGATCAGAAGCTAGACAATATCTTTTCACAATAGTTAACAGCGAACCACAGCTCTCTTAGTTCAAGGAATGGACAGAGTGTCAGCGATAATGCTGCTTTCTCGCAGCCAGTTGCGTGCGAGTACACTTCAAATAATACCTTGTGCGGCCACTCTCTCGGGACTCAAATTGCTGCACACCACGTTTCAAAGCTTCTAATCTCTTCTTATCTGAACTGCTTATTATCTAGTTTTCTTCTTTGCGCATCAGACAAATACATTATGAATGGTTCGTAACAGTTCAGTTTACACACAGAATTTGCAAAGACACTGGTACAGACGTGCGTCTTCAAATTCAGAGATATGTAACCTGGCAGAATACGGCGCTGCGGGCGGCAAAGTCTATATAAGACAGAAAGTGTCTGGCGCAGTTGTTGGATCGGTTACTGCTGCTATAGTGTCCGGTTATCAAGCTTTATAGCGCATTTAAAATTAGTTTGCGACTCTTGACAGGCCAGTACGGACCGAGTGGAGGAAAGCTTGGTTGCCAGCGTGTGCTGAACGCGTCAGCATGCGACTATAACAACAGGCCTGCTCGGCACATAACCTGCCAGCTGCCCAAGCTGTCCGATATGCAATCTTTCTCAAACAATTTTAGAGAAAATATACGGTAATAAACTTTGAGTCTCGCACAGCCTATAGCTTCATTCGCCAGCTTCATGATGAACTACCTATTATTTCGTTAATGGTCATAGTTACTGTGATATTTCGGTATTAGCTAAATTACTGCCAGAAATTGTTAAGGTTTCAAGTGAAAATTAGGGATCGCTACGAATTTGCGTTTGGTGTGATTTAGGTCATATTTTGCTGTATATAAAATTTAGATAACATATTGAATTAATCATTAAATCTCGAAGGATGTCGGTTTCTATATCCAAGGTCCAGGAAATGGAATGTGATGGAGACGTTTACAGGTCTCCGTCACGAACACACACGTAAGTGAAAAAAAAAAAAACGAAATATTCATAAATCCCTCGTATCTCATAATCTGTCTTTGATATGGAATCAAGATTTTGGCAAAGAGCAGAGTATTTTGCCGTATGGTCAATATGCGAAACTTCCATATCTATCGCAGTATTCAAACAACTACATATGTTTTCAAATGAAGTAACGTAATTTTCAAGGATCATCAGTAGTCTGTGAAACGAAACTTGCAGAGAGTTTTGCAACAATGTAAATGAAGAAGCTGAACATTTATTTTTATACTGGGAATGGGCTTCCTCGTGACTAAAGATGTGTCTCGCCTTCAGTTGCTGGTTTAATAATACGTTGTTTTAGGATTCTGTCACTACTTCAACTGCAGTAGAATATTTGTGAGATGCATATCTGTAAACTGTGCTGTGTTTAGGCAAAAGAAGCGGTTATTAACACAGCAACAAGAGAAGTAACGTATTACTCAAAACTCAACACAGTTCTTCATGAATCCGTGTCTCCTTAAACACATTCTTAGAATACCCTACAACTTGAGACCAGTCCTGTGATGTAACATTTGCAATGACTTCTTTTGTCAGCATTTCACCTTACTGAGAGTAAGTAATTGTTGTTTTTTGCCTCATTACTTTTCACCTCGGCCTATATTCTCAGTCGGATTTAAATGGGCGTGATACAGAGGAAATGTGATTAAACGATGGTCTTTAGTTCAGATGGCTCTGAGCACTATGGGACTCAACTGCTGAGGTCATTAGTCCCCTAGAACTTAGAACTAGTTAAACCTAACTAACCTAAGGACATCACAAACATCCATGCCCGAGGCAGGATTCGAACCTGCGACCGTAGCGGTCTTGCGGTTCGAGACTGCAGCGCCTTTAACCGCACGGCCACTTCGGCCGGCTGGTCTTTAGTGTTAGCCAGTTCATCGACCTGGTAGTGTGGAGTTTTTGACTTGTACATTACTACAAGTTCCGTTAACTTCGCCTTAGACGAGCTAGGTTCACTTAATCCATTCGAACTTTTCTTTGTACCCAGATAAAAATAGCCGCTTTCCTCCGCTGTATTGTTGGAGCTTTATCCATCACAACCGAGTGATATTGCGTATTGTCCATTCCTTTGTCGAATTCAGAGGAATGATTTGCAGTAGAACATTATCTTCACAGCCGATGACCGTGTTCTTGGATGACCACTTTTATTGAGAATCTCGTGTTCAGACGTGCTGCACTATTATTATTAACGCAGCGCACTCGTTCGCAATATCTGACGACCGTAGAACACTTCAACGCCAGAAAATACCACTTGACTACGAGAGCAATTGAACATAGATGCCTCTAAATCGTGACATCACGTGGTACTGTTTATCCACAGCGTGGCAACAGTGGCGCTTTACCAAGAGAACTGCTGGTGGCGTGGTAGGGAAAGCTCTCCATTGGTGTTACCTTGGGAACGGCGTCATGTCCCAACTGGTGAGCCAAATGTCAAAAGTCGCAACCAATTTGAAACGCACTATAAGTGAGTTTGTACTTTGTGTATTAGTCGGCGCACGAGCGGTAATACACAGTATCTCCGAGACGGTGATGAAATGGAGATTTTCCCGTATGACCATTTCACGAGTGTGCCTTGGATATCAGGAATCCTGTAAAACACAAAGCTTTACACCTCACTTGCGCCCGTCAACACCGACATTGGACTGTTGATGACTGGAAACATGTTGCCTGGTCCGACGAGCCTCGTTTCAAATTGTATCGAGTGGATGGACGAGTACAGGTATGGAGACAACCTCATGAATTCATGGACCCTGCATGTCAGCAGGGGACTGTTCAAGCTGGTGGAGGCTCTGTAATGGTGTGGAGCACGTGTAGTTTTAGTGATATGGGACCCCTGATATGTGTAGATACAACCCTGACAGGTGACAAATATGTAAGAATCCTTTCTGCTCACCTGCATGCACTTGTGTGCATTGTGCATTCCAACGGACTTGGGAAATTGCAGCGGGACAATGCAACACCCCACACGTCCAGTATTGCTACAGAGTGACTCCAGGAACACTCTTCTGAGTTTAAACACTTCCGCTGGCCACCAAACTCCCCCGACATGGACATTATTGAGCATATCTGGGATGCCTTGCGACTTGCTGTTCAGAAGAGATCTTGACCCCCTTGTAACCTTACGGATTTATGGATAGCCCTGCAAGATTCATCGTGTCAGTTCCGTCCAGCATTGCTTCAGACATTATTTGATTCCATGCCATGTCATGCTGAGGCACTTCTGCGTGCTTGTGGGGGCCCTACACGATAGTAGGCAGGTGTAACAATTTCTTTGGCTCTTCATTGTATTAGAGGTTAACAAATTTCAGTTTCTCAGAAAAAGTTTTATTACTGTTGTCAGTTTGCATTTTATATCCTCTCTACTTTGTCCATCATCAGTTATTTTGTTGCCAAATAACAAAACTCATCTACTGCTGTTAGCATCTCATTTCCTAAACTAATTCCATCACCAATTTCTAATTCAATTCTACTAGATTCCACTGGCCTTGTTTTCCTTTTGTTTATGTTCAACATGTAATCTCTTTTCGAGACACAATCCATCCCATTCAACTGCTCTTCCAAGTCCTTTGCTGCCTCTAACATAATTGCAATGTCATCAGCAAAACTTTGAGTTTCTATTTCTTCTTCCTGAACTTTAATTCCCTTTCCTACTTTTTCCACGGTTTCCTTTACTGGTAGCTCAATTAAATTGAAAAACAATCGAGTCTCAATGTCTTGTCAGCTACAGCTTCGCTTTCAAGTCCACCAATTCTTACCACTGCAGCTGGTTTCAGTTCGAGATATAAATAACCATTCACTCCCCTTAGTTTATCCCTGCTACCTTCAAAATGTCAAAGCATGTGGGCCACTTGACACAGCCAAAAGCTCTCTCTAAATGTATGCAGTTCTCCTTCCTTCAACCTATCTTCTAGGATGAAGCATATGGTCACTATTGCCTCACATGGTCTTACATTTCTTCATAACCCAAACTGGTCTTCCCTGAGGTCAGCTTCTGACAGTTTTTTCATTCTTCTGTAAACAGTCAATGTCAATATTTTTTGAACCATGATTTATTAAACTGATGGTTGGACAGTATTCACACCTGTCAGCACCTGCCTTCTATGGATTTTATATTTAGTTACTTTCATGATCCTTGAGTATGATAAATCGTAATTATGTGGAGTGAGTCATTTTATATTCACAGCAAAAGTTATTTTGTAAATATGTCTATATTACTAAATGTCTTTTTTCTTCTGGTATTGTAATTATGTACATCATTGTTCCTTTTGATTTGCAGTGGATTATTTACAATGAACTTCATGAGGGAATAAATATACTGTGAAGCAGCAGTATAATGCCGATCGCCTTAAACATAAAGGTGATAACAGGGTGATTGTGGGTGGTTACAGCCCATTATTCTTAAAGCATCTTTAAAAAGGAGTTACCTCAGAACATTATTACATAAGCTACTAGTGAAGGAAATATGCAAAATTATTGATTTGTTTCTTCCCAAGATCTGCAATGATTCTAAGTGAAAATTTGGCAGAACTAAGTTGTTTTAGGCGTTCCAAAATATGCTTCTTCCAGTTTAAATTCTCATCAACATGGACACTTAAGAAATTCGAAGTTTCCGTCCTTCTTATTATTTTCTCAAGATGTGTTCCACTTATCATTGGTGTAGTACCTCTAGATATGCAGAAGAAAATATTTTGCGTCTTTTTAAAATTGAAGTTGAGACAGTTCACACGTAACTAGCTAATAACACTTTTCAGAATATTGTTTACTGTTTCCTCTGTTGCTGTATGTGTGCTTCAATTGATTACAGTACTAATGCCATTCACAAAAAGAATTAATTATGCTTGTTGTATATAAAATGGAACCTAATTGACATATATGAAGAACAATAGTGGACCGGGTGAGAGTTGGGTCCCCAGACTATGTTGATTGAGTTACCAAGGACAACTTTCTATATTCTTTTTGCTAGATATGACTTTATCCATTGGTTGGCGAAACCATTGATCCCATAAAACCTCAGTTTAGGTAGGAGAATATTGTGATTCACTCATTCAAATGTCTTAGAAATGTCGTAGAAAAATTTTGTTACCTAATGTTTGTAAAATTTGGTGAATGAACATGTAAATGGCATTCCTCTGAGAGTAACTCTTCTGAAATCGTAGCTGTGATTTACTGATGTTATTATTGTTGCTTAGGTAAGGTGCTATTCTAGAACACATAACCATCTCAAAAATTTTGAAAAGTGACATCTATAGTGAAAGAGGTTGGTTGTCATTGATATCTTTTCTATCACCTTTCTTATAGAGGGGTTTAGCAAAGGTATACTTCAGTCTCTCTGGGAAAATACCTTGAGTTAGTGATATGTTACATATTTCAGATAAGACAGGGCTTATTATGTGTGAACAATTCTTTAGTATTCTATTGGAATCTCCATCAAAATCCAAATAAGTTTTTATGTTTGAGAGAACATAAAACTTTCTTAATGTCAGAAGGGTGGATTTTATGAGAGTTGCTTTTTGAACATACTCTTGTGATTGTTTTCTTGTACTCTTTGTCCCTGTATTTTGTACTACATACACAAGTGATTATTAAATACATTTGCTACCTGTGGCACACCATTTATAATTCTTCCATTCAAATCGATAGTGATATTATCGTTTTCTGTGGTTAGATGCCCTGTTTCTCATTTCACTACATTCCATATAGCCTTAAATCTGTTCCGCAGACTTATTGATTTCTGACGTAATATACAAGTTCCTTGATTTTTAATAACATTTCTTAATAATTTCGAGTAGTTATTTTAGTGTGTAACTGCTACAGGATCTCTACTTGATCTTGGTAACAGATGCATTTCCCTTTTCCTTTCACAAGATACTTTATACCCTCTAGTGATCCATGGTTTCTTACATGGCTATTTAATGTACTTTTCTGATTAGCTTATATGGAAAGCTATTTTCAAATAATGATATGTATTTATCATGTAATAGATTATATTTTACATCAGCATTTGGCTCATTATAAATATCACCCCAAGTAACTATTGTAAATTGTTCTTTGGTCATTTCATATAAACTGTTCTTAAAAAATATTGATTCTGGAGTCATTAATTATTCTAACTAATTTCCACTGTGTAGTATCAATGCTGCAAGGTGCTGCCTTATTTATCCTAATTAGGTGTGCATCATGATCAGAGAGAGCATTTTTACTGATTATACAGTTATTTTCTGGTTTTAGCTTCATCGAAGAAAATGTTTCAGTTAGAATTTACTGTCTTTATCCATTCATGCTGAAAAATTAATTACTGAGATCAATTTGTAGGATTCAAATACAGTTTCAGGTCATTTTTCCTAACAGAATATTTTAGAAAATCTAAGCAAATTCCTCATAAGTAGTTCAACACTGTATTAATATGTTATTTTTTAAGTCTGGAAGTATTTCCTCTCTCTCATATACCTTGCACACTATGCGACTAGTTTTGTCATGGATGACTCCTCCAAAGATCTCAGCAATTCTTAGGGTATGTCGTCTAGAGAATGTCATCTACTTGAGGGGCATTGTTTCCCCTAAGATCTTTCAGTTCTCTGTTAAATTCTTCTTGCAGTATTGTGTATTCTGTACCTTTAGCTACTTCTTCATGTCTTGCTATAATATTGTCCTTGAGTTTGTATCCTTATAAATATCCCATAGCTACTTGTTCTGCCTTTCAGCTTTACCTTCTTTGTTTGGTACTGGTTTGCCATATGAGTTCTTGATAATCATTCAGCTGAATACATAATGATTTTATTAGTAGGTTTACAACCTAAGTAAATATCCTACCATATGCTTGGAATGTGAGTCAGTGGTTTGTGTGTGTGTGTGTGTGTGTGTGTTTGAGTGAGAGATTGAGTATCTCTTTCATTTACTGAAATAAGTATTAGTCACTTAGAAAAAGAAAGTAAATTATTTAATAATTGGTTCCTCTGCTAGTGTCCATTAGGGGTGGATAAAATTCGCCTACGTTTGCAGTATAGTTATATGACAAGTGAACGAAAATGTTATTAGTAATTTGCTAGTGATGTGTTGAATAAATAAAGTACACATAGAAATAGATTTGTGACCAATCCTAATGCAGCTGTTCCTTTAGGATACCTATCATGGAAATTGTATTGACTGTTAAGCTATAGTCTATATCTGAGATTCTGTGGTAAAGGTTCATAGCTCAAATGTACATTGACAAATCCAGATCGAAGTGCATACAGGAAAGTGCATGCAGGAAACACATTGCAGCAACCCTCAGACTCGAAATTAATACAATCCTGCAGGAATATTTTTGACGCATGATCAGGAAGATGAGGCTCTTTTTATAATGTACCTATAAAAAAACATTTTTTTCAAATTATCAATAGCTTTGTATTTTATGCCTTGTGAAAGAGGTGTTGTTACTGAAACAAACATCTATGTAAAGCACAAAACGCAGTTAAAGAGGAAGAAGCAATTTTTTGTGAATAAAACCACTTAGATCGTTTATTAACCATCTTTATTTATTACAACATTTCTGCTATTACCTTCATACAATATCTGCAGTTACGATGAAGGGAACATTATGAGATATATGTTTTCATTACACTGCAACAAGCTGACAAAGGATAATAAATTAAAATGTTGAAGCATAGTTTTGAATGTGCACTCTCCAGAAAGCTTAGAACTTATGAAAGAAGGTCTGTGACAGTACTACAACCTACACATAATCAAGGCATCAATTAACAGCTTGGTTCAAAAAATGCTACAAAGATATAAGTTTTAGTGGGCAAGTTTTAAAGATGATCCATCTTTTTACATGTTTGAAAAGACAAAAAATATATCAATAATAAAATAAAATAAAATTTTAAAGTGACATTCCTAACACTAGCGTCATCTATCGACTAAAACACGCTGGCCGGGGTGAACGAGCGGTTCTAGGCGCTACGGTCGCAGGTTCGAATCCTGCCTCGGGCATGGATGTGTGTGATGTCCTTAGGTTACTTAGGTTTAAGTAGTTCTAAGTTCTAGGGGACTGATGACCTCAGAAGTTAAGTCCCATAGTGCTCAGAGCCATTTGACTAAAACACATCTGTAAAATTTTTTGGAGCAAGCTATTGATTGATGACCCACTTAGGCATAAGCTCTAGAACTTACACAGAAGGCTCTTTTATAAGCTCTAAATTTTTTGGTGAGTGTAGTTTTAGAAATATTTTCTAGCCACTTAGTTTATTTTTTAGCTTGTCGTTGCAGCTGAAATAAACGCCTGTCCCTCTTTATGTTCCTTTCGTATTAATTCCAGGTATCTGATGATAGCTGTAGCCTCCTTTCATCTTAATTGCAGGTTTCTGATTACGGCTGTAGAGAAAACGTCATAATAAATAAACAAATTTTAATAAGCGGTGTATACGATTTTGTCCACAAAATATTCACAATATTCGCGTACCTATATAGGAAATTCATTTCCTTTTTTTTTTAATAAGGGAAGAGCAAGCCGATGGTTGACGTAAAATTGACGAGAGGCTGTTGCACAGCTACGGACGATCAGCTCTGTCAATTCCTAGAGTCAGCTGAGATGATGGATATACAGGAAAATTAGTGGCTAAAGAGAAATATTTTTAACAAGCTGCACAATGTATCTACACATTTTTGCAGCGATGCGGATAACGCAAAAAATGATGTAGTAGATTTCTAAACTAAGTCAGTACAGATCCTTTTTGTGGTGAACAAGAAAGCCTTCTCCTGAGGCAGCAAGAAATATGTCAATTTGAAGCATGACATAGTTATTATAATTAGTGAGTCAAATACTTCTGTTGCGTACACATTAGATTAGTGTCTAAACAATTCGTTTTCACAATACAGCGATGAGTATTTGTTTAATAAATTAACAACGTTAACCTGTTGTACCGGTATGTTTCAGCATCCATTTGATTTAACAGTGTTAGTAACTGTAGTGATAATATTTGGTATGTGGGATGTACTGGTGATATTTATTTTACATTTAATTCCTCTTTAACGCTTTCGTTACATTAGGCTACTTAGACAGTGCTTTTGTAGGAGAGAAATAAAGCACTAAAGTATTCAGCTCATAATCTCGCCACAGGAAGGTCGAAATTTGAGGTCACAATATCAACTATGATAAAAACGACTTTTAATACACATGTCTTGAGGAAAACAATGGTAATGGGACCTGAGAGTTTTTCCCTATCCGGTGTATATGGTACTATTTAGTACTTACACTGTACACTTTAATGACATTACTAAACTAAATAAAAGAAACAAGACAAAATTGGACATTTTTACGGAGAAAGCTCTAATGAATTGAGTGTGGTTTGGCGGACAATTAAATTAGATCAATTTTACAGCTTGATAAATATATACTTGAACGTTTGACTAATGTGTCTTCTAAATAAAAATAAATAAACAACTGAATTTTCAAATACGTGTATTCGTGGTTATTGGCAGTTGCTTTTGTGGACAGCTGTTGAGTTACGAGACAGTTTTGCAGGATTGTTTACGTGTGAAGCAGTTGGTATCACTGCGATGCGGATTGTTGCTCCATGTGACTCGCGCGTTCATGTGAAATGAGATAGTCAGCTGGTGGAGTTAGTGTAGGTGTGACGTTCTGTGGGTGTAAATTATAGAACGCTGTGTTGTGTTTTTCAGTATTTAAAACAAATGGCTGTGATTAAACTGTTGTTTTTTATTTTTGTGATGAGTCATGAAACATTCGAACTGGATACGTCAAATTGTATATTTAAAGTGTCTAATTCTTCTGCAGCATCCTATTTCGATTTATCTAGGTAAGGATACGGTGTTATTGGATTGCATTTGGTACCTATATTGCTTTGGATTCCTTACATTTATTGTTATTTTTGTATGAATCACCATGACAGCGCATTTTTGGTTTATGAGTTGATAGTCGAAATACTGTTTACGCATCACAATGTCATTGTCAAGTGTTGCATAGGTCTTAATTTTTCCGGGGGTTTCTCTCAAGCACTGTTAGTGCATTAGGAAACTATTGTTATGTGTGCTAACATCGATTGTGACATAAGATTTATAAGGAGACGGAGAGTGAATGCCGGGTGTCGAATATCTTTCAAGTTACATTTGTTTTGTTGCTGTGTTTCGTTCATGTATTTATACCGGTTTAATTGTTGACAAACAAACGCTTGTGTAACTTTTGAAATGAAGTGGATGACAGTCATATTGCGTGACAGACTTTGTTGTTAATTATGGATTGCATAGCCATTTTCATGTCTTCCGCTGAGCCAGAGGAAAGAATATCAGGTATTGACAGCATTTGTATCGTTTTCCTTTCAACTGAAACAGTGCTGTTATTGATACTGTTATTGGTGGGCACCGGTCTGTGATCATAAGCGTGTTATTACTGCTAACTGTGGTTGGCTTTTGTTTAGTTTTGAAGAAGGTTGCGTTTCTAGCGTGATTTTATCTGGTGTCAAATTTTGGATGACAATGAAAGAACAACAAGCTAGCTGAGATTTGGGTGCATGTACCATACTGTTAGTGGTTTTTCCCAACTGAAGGTAGACTATTTTGGGACTCAAAGTAAATAAAAATTTTGACTTTTGTAGTAAGTAATGTCGCTTATTGAAATGGAGAACAGTATGGGAAAATATCCAGTGAGTAGCTAATGTTTCTGAAATACTATTTTATGTGGGAATAGTCCGCACTTCAGTACACTTCTTTACACAATTTGTAATTCAGTGTGGTTGCATTGTTAACAACTGGACATATTCTGCTATACTCAAGGCAAATATATCCTGAAGTAGGAGACATTAAAAATGATTTTCAACACGGACAGATCAGCTGCATTGCAAGCAAGTACTGGCAAAAGATTTAACATTATAAGGATACCAACACAGTAGCAATCACTTGCCTATATCATAGTGTAGAGAGTAATAAAACTTTTGTGCAACAATAACATACATCATCCTTGACCTTATTGACATAATTCACAAAGTAATTAAGGAGTTCTGTGTGCTGTTTTATTAAACTGATAACTCTGTGTTTAGCAACTTACAAAATATAGACTCACATTGTTTATTTATTTTAAATACACCAATGTCAAATAGGGACCAATGACCTTTGTAGTCTGCTCTCTTTTACCCCACAAACCAACATTGTTTATTGTGGCTGTGAGTGTGTTTGTATTTTAAATACATCAATGTCAAATAGGGACTGATGGCCTTTGTGGTCTGCTCCTTTCAACCCCACAAATCAACCAAACAATCTCAAATATATTGAGATAGTAGCAAAATGAGCAAATAAGACAGACAGCATGACAAAACACACAAAGTGCAATAAGCCTACTGCATTTGCTTAGAGTTATGCTGGAGATGCAATAAATTGATGTTAACATACACAGCTTGAACTTTACTTTTTAAAATTCTTCATTATCCACATGACCAGGAAACAATAATGGAAATGCTGAATTGATGTTTGACTCCTAAATATTGTTGCGTAAGAATTTCATCTACTTATTTTCTGTCAGTGAATTTGGAAATTATCCCTTTGTCACTCAGTACATACCAGTTTTACAAGAGATGGTTGCACTGCTCAATATTCAATGAGAAACTTAAGAAAAATGGCAAAACATGAATGTTTCTATTAAATACAATATGAATTCTGCCTTTGTTTACAAAGGTTTTTGTGTTGAGAGTGTGCCTCTTTTCTGCTCAGGAAAGGAATAAAAAATTTCTTTTTGCTTATGGCATAAACGTCATAGTCCTTGCTAAGACACCACTATTCTTATTAGAGAAAGGAAATAAAGCCCTCAGGGATGTTTACACTTGGGTGGTGTGCAGTAGATTGACATTGAATATAAAGTAAACAAACAGTATGTACTCCAGCAGAAACAGGATGAAAGTTGACGCAGTAAACATAGACAATAATACTACTATTTTTATTATAAGCACCAAGTTTTCAAGGGTGAATTTTGATTTTCAGTTAACATGAAATGATCACCCAAAGAAACTGGCAAAAATAACATCATCAGCATACTATTCTTTTAAAATTCTATTAACAGTTTGTAACAGCTAGGGTAATGTGGTGACATACTGTTCCTACATACACTCTGGTCTCAGCTATGCTTCTTTTCTGTGGGTCAAAAGCATGTAAGAATAATAGCAACTAGATGTATTAGTCAGGCTCATTGCAAAGAACTATTTAAAATACTGTGAATTCTTACTGCACCAAGTGAGTACATCTACCAAGTTATTGTGTAAATCAGGTAAACATTGCTAATAATTTTACTGATAGTTCTATACACAAATGCTGAACAAGAGCTAATTTGAAATTCACCAATTAAAAACAAAACCTCAAAACAACTTTTTCTACTGGAGAAGAAAATTGTATAATAAATTGTCTAGGGATATGAGAAAATGTTACTGATGCAATTGTTTAAGGCAGCTAAAATATTCATCATAAGTAATGAATATGACACAGTTAAAGATTATTGAGATGGTTCATAGTAGTGGTTAATTTGGTGTGGTGACTACAATACCTTGTCACATTACAATGTTACATTTTTACAAGAAATTGTGTGTGCCAAGATGTATAGTGCATGAAAGTAATTCTTGTCTTGTCCTGAGCTTAACATCTCACTTATCACGAGTTTACTTGTGTGTTTACGAGCCTGGAGTCTTTTCTGAACAGACTGGAGGCTGTGCAGGGTCACAGCAGTGTGTTTGTACTTGAGGAGTCTCCAGTGGGTGCCCTTTAGTGCAGTGACGCCATGCAAAACTATGTTTCGTGTTATGAGTTATCTGGTGCAGATTGTGTATGAAGAAATAAAAAAATTTAAAAAAAAAATTCCATAATAGGACCAACCAAATGAGGCAGTGCAGTTGTTAAGACACTCACATTGGTGGGAGGAAGGAGTTTGCTCTGTCTGGCCACCCTTATTTAGGTTTTCTGTGGTTATTCTTAATCATTTCAGGCAAAGAGAGGGGTGGTTCCTTACCAGGGCCATGGCTGATCACCTGTCCTATTATCATAAAACTGTACCTGTGTTTTCTAAGTTATTTATTTTTATTATATAATGGCGACACATATAAAATTGTGAGAGAATCTCGGGACAATTAAATCAGTTCATAATTAATACAGGATATGTGGAATCCAAATACTATTTTTTAGTGGTTGTATATATGAGAAGCAATCCATTGATTGGGGCTCCTGGAATGGTTATGTTTATAGGAAACCCCCAGGGGTGGGGAAGAGGGAGAACATAGTCCCAAAATACTCCATTTATTCACCATGTTCTGTAGATCTCATCATGAGTGTAAAGCTTCTTTAATGTGGAGACCCAGTCAGTTGACAAAGTGAAGCTAACACAGTGTTCAGAATGTGTACATTGCATTAAAAATGAAGTATCACTACAGTGCCTTATACTGTTTGTGCTGAGATACCCTGAATTTGCCACAGTCTGAAAGTAGCAAGTAAGCTACTACTTCAGGAAAAGCTGATATTTCCTCAGTTGTGTTAAATACTTACTGTAACCATAATATTTTTGTGATCATGTTGATATAGGTCAGGTTGAAAGATAACAGTTTTGTCATGAGGTGGCATAGAGACATTGAATAGTTTTGTTGATCCATAATCAATTTTTCAAAGAATAATTTTATGTTTGCAATGTTACAGTCATCATTAGCACTTGTCTTGCAGTTACCAGGAGTCATAAAACCTCGAATATAGATAAGCAAATGAAGTGGTGAGAACCTTAAGGGCCTAAAGCACATAATTTTCGATTGTGAGATTCTAGCACTTATTCATGTTTCTGAGCTCTGTTGATCTTATACTGAGTCATGTTTATCTGTGCTGTAGGTCCTCATAGTATATACAGAATAATCCGTATCACTTCAGGCAGGGGGGTTACCTTCATACCCCCGGATGTTATTGAATTTAAAATTCAGGAGTAAGTAAGAAACACGTATTTTTTTGTTTTCTCCAAAAAAATTCCTGCCCTAAGATTCAGGCCTCCAAAGAGGACACTGTGAACACCATTTTGAAGATGTGAATTTCAGAAACTTTTTTAGAATGCTATCTCTCTGTAACAGTTCTAGATATTTTGTTAGAGTTTTTTTTTATTTGAAAGGTAATTGCTTTATGATTGCAGTGATATCCTCTGTTTGGACATATCTGTCAAAGTTCTTTTACTGTCACCTTTTGAGTTTTTTTATGATTTACAGATTTTTTTATCAAAAATGCCAATTCAGAAAAATTTAATTTTTTTCTGTTGACTAGTACTTCATAGTACTATATTATATGTAGAGGAGAGCTTCCACTTTTAAGTTGGACAGGTTTTATTTTTAAAAAAGCTTTTGTTTTTTTTTTTTTAAAACTATCAAGGGTAATGTATGTCTTCGCTGAAGTTATTTCGTACCAATTTCTTTGTTACAATGTTTATTTCTGTCGTCTTTGTTGTGGTTATTTCTTATCACTTTCATTGTTGCAGTTATTTCTTACACTTTGTTGTAGTTTCTTGTCAGTTTCTTTGTCGTAATTGTTCATGTTTCTGTATTGTAGTTGTTCAGTGCTAATTTGTTTACTGTGGAGCCTTCTAAGAAATGTGAGACCATCCAGTGAGTTCTGTGTTTTCGTGAGGAATTTGCCAGTTGACACAATTGCAGTGTGTTTTGTGAAAAGGACTGTTTTAGATGTCTTCCGACTGGGGCCACAGGAAAGTGAAGTGTGGTGGCTATTTGCATGTCCATAAAAGAGTGATACGTAAGAAAAACAAAAAACAGACTTTGTTCACGTTGGGAATAAGTGTTCTCGTGGAAGGAGAACAGAATTCCTGAGGATTGGAAGAAAGGAATTATAGTCCCGATCTTCAAGAAAGGGGATAAAAGGAGATGTGAGAACTACAGAGGAATCACCCTGCTATGCCACTGTGGAAAAATCTATGAAAAGATGCTGGAGAAGAGAATAAGAAGCAGTATTGAAAGTAGACTGCAAGAGGAGCAGTACGGTTTCAGACCGGGAAGATCAACAACGGACCTCATATTTGCGGTAAGGCAACTGCAGGAAAGGCACTATGAGTACGGGAAGGACTTAATCATGGCCTTTTTGGATATTGAGAAGGCGTATGATAGTATCTGTAGGGACAAGCTCTGGGATGTGCTGAACGCAAAAGGGATAGATGAAGAGATTACACGAAAAGTCAGAAAAATGTATGAGGGAAGTGAGAGTTGTGTGAAAGTGGGGAGGGAACGTACTGCATGGTTCAAGCTGGAAAATGGGCTGCGACAGGGAAGTGCACTTTCGCCTTTATTGTTTATTATTGTTATGGATGAAATCCTACAGCAAGTATCAGATGCAATTGGAGATCATAAAATGAAAGCAGTGCTTTTTGCCGATGACCTGATGTTATGGGGAAATTGCGTGAAGGAGGTGCAAGAGCAGTTAGATGCATGGGAGGCAACAGCAGCACAATATGGAATGCATTTCTCTGCAAAGAAAAGTGAAATAATCGTCACAACAAGGAAGAAGAATAGGCCAAATGTGGATATAACTTGTGGAGGGGAAAAACTACAAGTGGTAGAGAACTTCAAGTACCTGGGAAGCGTGATTGAAAGTAAGGGGGGAAACGCAATGGAAATAAATGAAAGATGCAGAAAAGCAGGGCAGTTCTACAAATGCATTAGGGGGCTTATTTGGAGCAAGGAGGTGCCACAGAAATCCAAGGGAATTATATACCGAACCTACTTTGTCCCCATATTGACATACGGAAGTGAGACATGGGTAATGCACAAAAGCGACAAAAGTAGAATACAGGCTAGTGAAATGAAGTTCCAGAGGAGCAGGTTGGGTGTAACAAGACGAGACAGATTGCGAAATTTGTATGTGAGGGAAAGACTAAAGGAGGAACCAGTACAGGACAGGATAGAAAAATCAAGACTGCAGTGGTATGGACACATGAAGAGAATGGATGAGGGACGAATTCCAAAGAGGATGTTTGATCTGCAACTGGAGGGGAAGAGGCCCAGAGGAAGACCAAGAGATAGATGGGTGAAGGGAGTGAAGGAATGTGTGATGAGAAGAGGAGAGAACTGGACGAAGGTGGAAGAGGGGGAATGGTGGAAAGACAGAACACGGTGGAGAGGCTTGTGTTCCCGACAGACCCAGCCAGTGGCTGGAAACTGTCCAAGATGATGATGATTTGAAGATTCTGTTTCAAAATGAAGACGTTTCCAGTGAGACTTTTTGTGTTATAAATGTTTTGACACAATAACAACAATGATAGGATCTGAACAAGGTGAAGCCTCCCATGATGCAGATAATGCAGATTTTGCATCAATAGAGGAAGACTTAAATACGCTGAATCAGTCAGCTACAGAGGTAGTTGTTAATCCTGTTAAGAAACCGTGGTCAGTGAAGTCGAGTCATAAGCTGTATGCATCAAGAAAGTGCAGAGAAGTTACTAAAGCTTTGGATGAATACTCTACAGCAAAGCTGGCCACACTCTTCAAAGTAGAAATTCCATCTTCAGAAGAAAATGAACCAAAGCACTCTCGCACCTCTTGCCAGGAATTTTTCACAAATATCAATTCAGCTGTTGAATATTGTGCATCCTACAGTGAAAAGGTACAAATTTTAACTATTATTCCAGAGACATTTTCAAAGAAATCAGTTTTGAACCATGCTCCATCAGTATCAAAGTACATGGTAGACAAATCAAGAAATGTGAGGTCTGTAAAAGGAGTCTTTGGAAGACCAGATCCCTATTATGGTCGTCTTGTAGAAGTAGCTCAAGTTCAAATAGTGCAGTCATTTTATCTGGAAGGTAAATGGGATTGTTCTTGCCAGAGTGCTGACAAAAAAGACACCATAAGTGTAACAGTTGAAGGTCAAAAAGTTGTGAAAGTGAAGAGGTACATAACTTGAAGTATTAAAGAAAGTTTCACAATTTATAAGAGTAACTATATAACTTCACATATTGGAAGATCAAAATTTTATGCACTATGACCTAAGTAGGTAGTTCCACACCTACCTAGAGATGTCTGTTTATGTGTGTACTGTGCGAATTTTGAACTTTGTGTGGTAACTTTGAAGAGCTTACTGGAGCACGCGGCGTATGGCACCTTGGTTTGGTGTGTGAAGTCATTAGTAGGCTGTGATGTGAGAGACATGTTTGTTTCAAGAATGTGGTGACTGCCCTGGTAATGGAGGACTGCCTTTGCAGATACTTGGCCCGGAAGACACAGCACATAACTCTGCAGAAATTACATATGTGACATGGGAGGAAAATAATTAAGAAAACTGTTGCCTTTACAGTTTCATTGATGAACTTGGTATATGGTCAGTGAAAGCAGTAACACACCAGCATCTGAAGAAATTGCATCACCACATTGCAGGAGTGAAAGGGTGTGTACAGGATGAAGAACTACGTTTAGTGCTTCACTGTGATTTTGCTGAGAACCAGTCTGTAATTCACCCACAAGAAGTACAAGTAATTGGAGTAATGGCCAGGTTTCAATTTTTACAGGAGTGACATATTTTCAAAACAAGACCACAAGTGTTGCGGTTATAAGTGATGACATAGGGCATGACTCAGCACATGCTTTGCTAGCAGTGTGCAAAATTCTTCAACTGCAAACAGGAGCAGAGAAGATCATCATTATTTCTGATTGTACTTCTAGTCATATTAAAAATAATTACCAGCTGTTTGAATTGAGTAAGTCGCTTGTGCCAACTGACTGCATATACAGTGCTACTGGTCATGGGAAGGGGCCTCGTGATGGTGTAGGAGGCCTGCTGAAACACCATGCTACAAAACAATCTTTCCAGACCAAATATAGCTGTGATCCAGAATGCCGAGGATTTTACGAGAGTCATGAAATTTTACACATCCACAGCTCTCATTCTTTTGTCCAAAGAGGAAATTGAAGAATTCCATGAGCAGAAAAAAGAAGAATGGTCCAAACAGACTACTCCTGTGTTAGGAATTCAGAAGAAACATTTTTGGACTCAAAATGATGGGCGAGCTCATATTGCATGCACTTTAAAGAGCAAGAGGGAAGAAATTTCATTCATTCAACCAACACCTCAGAAACAGCAGAATAATATTCAGATTCACAACCTGAGAAGAGGGATGTTTGTGGCGTGTGTGTATGACTGTGACTGGTGGATTGTAGAGATTATAGACACCAGATTTCGGTTAAATGTTAAATGAAATTGTAGTGAACTTTATGCTACCACATGGACCAGCTGCTGGATATAGATTTCCAGCTGAAGGACAGCAACAACGCCACCAGTGCTCACTTCCTGTTCACAGTGTCGTGAAGATTGTAACTGCTCCAGTTCCTATTGGTTCAACAGGAAGGCATCACTCTATATCGAAGGAAGATACTGAAGCAGTGGAACACATTGTAGTTCATTGACTGGCTAATTTCAGTACAAAACAGAGTGCACAGATCTTGTATAAATTGAAACCTTTAAGTCTTTGGACCTTTCACATACACTTCGGAACCATTTAAAATGCTTGAAAAACGAGTCTCTTACTCATCTTTCAAAACTAAAATTATGTTAAATAAGGCTAGGTTTTGATTTTTATCAGCCTGTTATGTGATAATGTGGTAATAAAACAGGTTTTAAAGTGTGGCAAACATTTCAGTTGTTTATAAAACCTGTTCAACGTAAAAGTGGAAGCTCTCCTTTTCAGGAAATGTAGAACTATGTGGTACTAATCAACAGAAAAAAATAAAAATTTTATGAATTGGCATTTTTGAAAAAATAAAAATCAATGAATTATGGAAAAAGTTCAGAACATTATAATAAAAGAACTTTGACAGATAAGTCCAAATGGAGGATTTCTTTGTAATCATAAAACAATTGTCTTTCAAATAAAAAAACCTCAACAAAATATCTAGAACTTTTCTAGAGCATTTTAAGATTTTTACCAAAATTCGCATCTTCAAAATGGTATGCACAGTGTCAGCTATGGAGTGTTGTATCTCGGAGCTGAAATTATTTTGGAGAAAACAAAAAAATAACGTGTTCCTTACTTAGTCCTTCATTTTAACATATGCTAAATTCAATAATATACGAGACTACGAAGGTAAGATTTTTTCCTAGCCTGCCTGAAATGATATGGACTTGGACACGAACTTTTACAGAAAGCTTTCTCTCCAGTTCTCTGATATTCGTGTAAATGTGGACTCAGTGATGGTGTGCTTTAGGCCTTTATGGTTCTCAGTGCTTCAAATTATTTATGGAATGAATAGATTATAATAAATATTTTTAAACTTGTAGTGTTTGAATGTAGATATTCCCTGTTCCTATCTTTTATGTCTGAAGGTAGTTTGTTGAGGACCTCTGCAGGGGCAAAGTCAACAAGAAAATAATTTTTGCACATTGTGCTGCAAATGGGTCACAGTCCATTGCAAACTGATATTCAGTGTTAGCATAAAACTCAATTAAAAAGTAAATACACTGAGAAATGAATATGGTAGTTCAAGTATCTTTGGAGGAAGACTGTGTAAAAGTTTAGGCTCTGTGTACTTTAATCAGTATTATTTGTGTTCAGTTTTGCTGAATGAATACACTGTTCTCTATAGCTGTACTGCCCCAAGAGACAATTCTATACAACAGCAAGGAGTGAAATTATTTAAAATAAACTTGCATTGCAGAGGGCACACACTTCCTAGTGCTAAGTAACAAATTTGTCCAAGGATTATTTTAAAGTGAGCTGGGATAAATTAGCTTAATACTAAGAAAACAAATTAATACTAGGAAAATGTAAGTAAGGCATGTTAAATGAGGAGATGAGAGGGCAGGTAGTTCACTGTGGCCTTGTAAGAACCATCTCAACATACGCATGAAGTGATACAGGAAAATGTAAAACAGGATTCCTCCAGAATCTGAGGGCCATGCCTTAACAAATGTATTATCTCAGTCGGTTATAGCTAATGTACATTTTTCTTGCATTTGCACACACTTCCAAGGAACAAATTAACTCCATAAGGTGAAAATAATTGTACACCGTTCAAAATCTTTTCACTGCACACAACGCCATACACTTGCCACTGACTTAATGACTACAACCAAGTACAAAGCTTGTTCATTAAATTATATGAGGAGGCCTACTGATTACATTAAATCTTAGTAAGGAGCTGCACTCTGTTGAGAATGATTATAAATTTCTTTTTCCATCAGTAATGATTTTGTCATTTGACAGGGTGTTGAACAGGGATCTTGTCTCTGAATACTAATGTCTGTTTCTGGTATCAACATGTTATTTTTTATTAATTTGAAATTGCATTACATGAACCTTGAAAACTTTAATATTTTTGTGTGTAACAGTGCAGTGTCTGGTATGGTTGAGTTTAGGCCATTATTGATTGCTGCATGTGCGTTATCTGCAAACATAGTTTTTTGGACTGCGGTGTCCTTTATAATCATTACATCATTTACAAATGATAAAGACAAGCAAGAGTGAGCCCTATGCTTAAAGTCTCCATAATGTTTTTCATTTTTTTTGTTTGTTTTCACTGTTACAGTGCAGTTTTTCCATAAGACTGTCTGCTTTCTGTAATTGTAATCAGACTCAATGCGTGTGTGAAATGTGCTAGCAGTTTGAGGACATATTAATTTATTAAGATGAATTTTATAGGTGACACAACCGTGTGTTGACAAGGTCATGGGAATATATCAGCAGGATATGTTTCTTATTTGGCTCTACCATGTATGGCTTTATCTGTAGGGAGTCTCCAACAGAAATGAAACTGAAAGGCACTTAACGAAATTCTGTTCAGAAGAATGGATTGCTCTGTTGTAACTCCCATCTTAAAATATTTTTGTGAAAGTTGGAAAGACTGGTGTGGACTTTTAGAAGTGATTAGCCTTTTGTGGGTGTGCTACCACTAAATACTGAAAACTGTCAGGAAATATGTCTTTTGCTATTGACTGATTACAAAGATAGCTCAGTTGTGGTTATGTTTTAATATTCAAGTAAAACACATTTTATAGGTTGAAAAACTACATTTCTTGTTACCTAATGATCTTTGTAATCTCACTAGGGATTGCGGTCTTGAAACTTACACCTGACAGTGGTGCATGCATTGTATGCAGATATAAGTCTGACTTATTTGTATCTTGTTGTTTATTACTAAGAACAAGATTTGCTGTTACAGAGAGAGAGAGAGAAAGTAATTGAATTTAGTTGTCTGTGATTTTAATGTTTCATTTGTCCCCCAGCAGTTGTCTCCAAAAATACATTTCATCTGGTCACTCCTCTGTTTTTTCTTTGTAAAAAGGGTTGATATGTGTTTTGTATTGTTTTGGGATGTTTTACTGCATTTGTGTGTTGTGTAATAGGTTAAGAATTTTACCAGTTTGACAAGTGTATGGGATTTTTGAAAGTGCTAGTACTGGTGGTAATAAAGTTTCAATCCTCATTGTGAACTTCAATATAGAGAAATAAATTGTAGCTGGCCTCCAGTAACTCCAGGTGTCTGTAATCAGTACGTCTGTCATTCTACACTGAAGTCTCCATGAAGAGTGAATACCCTCTTATGCCTGAATAATCATATTAATACTGTGTAATTTCTTGGTGGAACTTACACAATTTCCAGCTGCTGTCCTGAAACTGTCAGTAGTACTGGCTAGTTCTTTTTTTTTTTTTTTTTTTTTTTTTTTTTTTTTTTTTTAAATTAACGACTGTGCCATAGCATTCAGAGAGCTGTTGAATTCAATATTACATAATCTGCGTGGCCTGTTATTTAAGTCCAATTTGTGTATATAGAGACTTCTCCGTACTTTCTTTTTATTGGTTGTACAGCAGTTTGATATTAGCTTGTGTGACCTGCTAGATTTCAGTCATTTTCGAAGTTATTTTCTGACAACTCCACCTTCCACCAACCTTCTTATTTTGTCATATTGATATCATAGTGCTTATCTTTCAGAAAAATTTTCCCAGAAAACACCTTTTGAAAACAGTGAATGGCCCTAGGATAGGGTGGAGTCAGTTTTGACCAGACTGGATGATTCTGCCAGTTAGCTGTGCAAGTAACCTCTTAGCAGAAACTTGCAGGTGCAGACTATTCCACATTGATTGGTTGGTTGGTTGGTTGGTTGGTTTGTAGGGGTTGAAGGGACCAGACTACAAACGATTCCACATAGGACGTGACACACTGACTAGCCCCACCCGTATGTTAACATACCTCTGTCATAAGCTCCTCTCAACAGTCTGCATGAAGGTAGTTCATGGAACGCTAAATTTGAGTTTTGTTCAACTGCTGGAAAAGTAAGCTGATCTTCGATGATGAAATCTTCTAAGGTTATCAGCTGAGCTGTGGCATCATGCTTTCAGAATGCTTCAACAAGTTTCCTACCGTTAACTTCAGGTGAGGCTTTGAATAGTAAACTCGTCAGAATGTTGTGACAGCACGATATCATGATTTGGCTGATAACCCGAAAAGATTTCATTGATGAAATTCTCTTAACAAAACCTGCATTCCCATGTAACCTGATGTTCACTCTAATGTTAGGTGCAGTCTCAGTCTGATGCCTTCCAAAATTTGATAGTTGAGATTGTGATCTAAATCTTGCAAATGTCCACTGCTGTACTCTTGGGCATTTACCATGAAACTTGCTCAAATAACGTAAATCACAGATACATTACTTCCCTACAGGAGCGGTACATAGGTAGTTGTAGTATATTCCAGGATACATCATTTTAAGCTGGTTCTTGAAACTTTAACAGTAGGCAGTCTTGGGATACTTTACATCTATCTTCAGGTGCCTGCCAGTTCAGTTTCTTCTGAATTTCTAAGACCCTCTCTCATGGGTCAAACAAACTTGTGATCATGGGTGCAGCAGTAGTGTGTATATGTTCAGTATCTCCAGTTAGTCCTCTGTGGTACAGGTGCCACACACTTGAACAGTGTGTAGGATGGGTTGCACGAGTGATTTGTAAGCAATCTCCTTTGTAGATTGATTGCATTTCCATAGTATTCTACCAGGGAACCAAAGTCAGGATCCTGCTACGCCTGTGACTGGATTTGTGTGACAGTTCCATTTCATATCCCTACAGAGCATTACATCTAGGAGTTGACCAGTTCCAATTGTCACTTGTTGATACTGTAGTTGTAATATACCATGTTATTTTTTCATTTTGTGAGTGCACAATTTTACATTTCTTAATATTTAAAGCAAGTTGCTATTCTTTGCACACCTTTGAGGTTGTATCAAGATCCAAATGATGATTTGTGCAGCTTTTTTCAGACAGTACTTTATTATAGATAACTGCGTCGTCTGTGAAAAGTCTGAGGTCACTATTAATATTTTCTGCAGTCATTAATACACAGCATGAACAACAAAGATCCTGACATACTTCCTTGGGACTTATACATCTGTTATTGACTCTCCATATAAGATAATATGCTCTGACCCTCTGCCAAGAAACACCCAGTCCAGTCACAAATTTCACTTTATACCCCTTATGACGCCTTATATATGAGCCCTGTTGACAGCCCCCTGGCGGAGGCTGGTGTCCCACCACTGTGGGTTAGATGACAGCAGTTTCTGGTAAGTTACACAGTCACAAGCTGTCAGAAGCCTACGCATCCATGCCACTCGACTCTGTTCTAAAGCCAATAGTTCAGACCGTTTGCGCATTGCCCAAAACTGGGCAGACCAGCTGAGATCTTACTTGGTATTCTATTGAAGGACTTCCAACAACCTCCATTAGTTCTGTGTTCCTAGAGCTCCCTCTTGACATCCCCCATGGGCTGTACCGTGTCCTGTGATACGGATGGACCTCTTTTATGGCTCCAAGAAGAATGATGATCCTACCCTTCCCAGACACCTGTTTCTTTCAATCCTCCTTGATTACTCTAATTTGGTATGCATCTACACAGATGGATCGAAAGTCAACAGCAGGGTTGGTTACGATTTTGAACATGCAAGGGGCACTGAGAAACATTCTCTGCCGAGTGCCTGCAGTGTATCCACTGCAGAGTTGGTTGCCATCTTTCAGGCTTTGTGGTATGTCAACTTTGTGATCTGTAGCGATTCAATGAGTTGCTTAGAAGGCTTAAACTTGTGCTAGCCCAAAAATTTTGTGGTTGCAAACATCCAGAACCTACTGGCTGACCTCTACAGTCTTGGAAAGACGGTGACCTTCCACGTGTACACTGAGCCATGTGGGCGGGTATTCCAGGAAATGAACTTGCTAACCGTCTAGCTAAAGGCGCAACCACAGCAGATCAACTTGAGGTCGGGATGCCAAGTCCACACTTACAACTTTGACGCAATATTTCGAGGATCTGGGTATTGGGATGGTAGGCTACTAAGATCCAAAACAAGTTGAGGGTGATTAAAGGATCCACCAAGTTGTAGCATACATATTTCCAGGCCTCACGGAAAGCTGCCATTGTGCTTTGCCGACTATGAATTGGCCACATGAGACTCACTCACAAGTTCCTTCTGTGTCAGGGGATTCTCCTCATTGCAGCTGTGATAGTCTACTGACGAATCCGCATGTTCTTGTTGAGTGCGTCCTACTGGCCGATCTGCAGCACGCTCTGAGCTTGAGTGTCTTACTACCTCAGATGCTTGTGGATGACGTGACAGCCACTACCGTAGTCTTGCATTTCCTGAGGGAGAGCAGATTTTACACTAACTTTTAATACTCTTCCACTCCCAGTGTTGGGTGTGGTTGTGGGGGCGAGAGCCACCCCCTCCCCACCTCCTCTTTGGCGGGTACCCACCAAGCGACCACTCATTAATTTCTTCCCCTCTCACGTTGTACCTTTTAGCCCCCCTTGTGCAAGATGCTACCTGTGTTATCTCTTTTCTTTTACTTATTGTGGCACAACTACTTTCATGGCCTTTTAAACTCTGACTTGCTTATGTAGTTTAAGTAGCCAAATCCCCAAATTTTTTTTTTTTTTTTTTTTACTTTCTACCTTTTGATATGTTTCTCTCATGATAAGGAGGGACTGATGACCCAGTAGTTCAGTCCCTGAAACACACATTGATCATATTGTTGGATTCAACTGGTCACTAAACACATCTGCTCCTCTCACTCAAATGTACTGACACAGCAAAGTGCTGGAGACACTATGTGTGGGATGCATGCACATGCACACCAATTGGTGCATTGAAATCACTGTTTCCAGCATTTTCTATGACGGGCGCTTCTGTTCCTCTGTTCTGCGTCAGCGTTATCAATTTTTTTCTGCGACAGTTGTATGCATAAGTTGAAAATGTCTTTATTTTGCCAAACAGGTATTGCAGATAAAAAGTGATGGATGCTACACCCTGTGCTGATTTAGTAAAATAAAGTATATTCAACTTTTAGCATTTGCTCTTAACCATATATCATTATTATTTTTTTAAAAAACAAATATTCTGAGTAACTGAGGAAGCGACAGTTTTTTATAATAGCTAACCTCATTCAATTGTTTTGTTAAATTTAGCCCACACAAGCACAAATAACAGGGCTGTAAAGCATTTAATGACTATTAATTTTGAGGGCAGTTTCTAACAGCTGTGCCTCATTGTTAATGTGTACAGTGAAACATTCAACAGCATAAGTTCACCATGACGGGATCTATGGAACATTGGTGAATGACTAGCCTCTTTAACCGAGGTAACCAAATGGAAAATAATAACCATAAGGCAAATTTTCTTTTACAGTGAACAGTTTGTGTCAGAAACAGCATACTGTGAGTTAACACCCTTTTTCCAGGTATTTGGATGACACTATTAAATTTCCCATTAGGTGTAGATTGAGAATACGGACAAGTCATAAGTAAAACTCAAACAATAGAAAAATCCATGATGGAATGTAACAGTATTATGAAAGGAAAATTGCTACTCACCATATAGCCTTGCTGGCTGAAAGCTTATTTGTGACAGTCTTCTTGTTGTGCCTCCCTGCGACTCAGCATCTTTGTTGTATGGTCAGCAGCAACTTTCCTTTCATAAATAAAACTTGGGAATACATGGAGGAGTAGTCTGAATCAGACTTTTTATGCATGTGGCTTACCTTTTGGAAAGACACATTGTGTGGGGAAGACACTTCTAGCACCTGTATGGGTTAGAGAAGAAAGCGATGGCATTTAAAAATGACTGTAAAAGACATATTACTGTTGAATCCTTGGTGTTCGTGGTCACTAGGCTGTATTTTACAATATATAATATGTGGCAAGAAATCTTGTTATCTACAGTTTTACTTTTCATGTAATTTTCAATTATTTTCCCAGTCTTTCCAGACAAGTGTGGAACATCAAAGTAGCTGATGAAAGAAAACTTGATGGCAGTAGAAATAGTAGAGGTGGCAATCGGACACTGTTTGCATTCATGTCACCATGCAGTAGTGTGAAAAGTAGAAGTAATGTGGACTATTGTCCAGATGAAAGTGCCTCCGTTTGTATTGCACAGAAGTCTGGTGGAGTATGGAGTAGGGAACTGCCCAACCTAGGAACGGATGTCCTCAACAGTAAGTATCTATTTATTATATGATTACATAGTTATTTTTATTTTTTTATGCTGATGAACAATTGAATTAGAGAACTACCATCTTCACAGGATAGCACTTGTCGAATATTGTAGAATGGCTTACTCAGGTATACCAGTCTTCCGTTGTATGGACTATGTATGAGAGATCGTGGTCAGATGATCGGGACCAGATTCATGAGGCTTCCCATCTCTGATGAAGTCCTGAATGAATAGTGCTTGGTTTCTGCCAAAATCAACTACCATTGTCAACAATATATGTGTGACTGTGGTCTAAATTGATGAGATTGGAGGGACCACAATTATCACAGTTTTGCCGCCAGTTCAGTGCTGGGTGACATATGAGCAACCAGAGCCATGTGTTTGCTATTTCAGAGATCTCAGAAATCAGAAATGACTCAACCACTTTAATAGATTGAATCATACACTTATAATTGTTGTGTACGCCGATGTGTGCTATTGGGAGTGTACAAATGTCTCAATAACATAGTCTTGCAGGTGGGATTCAGCCAAAACAAGTGTTGGTGGTGTTCTTAATGGGAAGAAATGGGGCTTTTCTGAATACTATTGTCCCTCATAGCTGAACATACAGGTAACTACTGGCAGGCTTTGTGCACCCATTTGTTCATACACATCACCTTGCTGGATATCATTGTTGTAATCAAACTAATACACAACATACAAATCATAAAGGAGAGGCCCCCCAGGGGGTCCACAACTCTTTTGTGGATACGTGCGTACCGAGCACGGGACACCGAGCTAATGTGGCCTTCCTTCCTTTCCGGGCTGCATACCTTCCTTTTCCGCATCCTTCCCCATCCCCCATCCTTCCCCCCCCCCTCCCCCCCGTCACCTCCGCCTCTTTCCTTCTCTTTCTCCCCCTCTGGGAGTATGTTTTGTGCCTACGTCCGGAGACAGACGCTCGAAAATGTAACACATTCTTCGCTTTCTCTGCTTGCAAGTCTTCGTCCTTCCTTTGTCCTTCTCGTTTCCTTACCTCTTCTCTTTACCCTTTCTCTGCTGCGGCGTTTTAGACCTCTCTTCTTTCCTTTCCCCTTTGTTTTTTCCTCCCTGTGCTTGTCTGAAGGCTGACCCACGCATTTCCATGTGTAGCCGGTGACGGGATAACGCGTAATTCCCCGCCCTGGGTAGACAGGTAGGACACGTACGTACCCCCTGGTAACGGCCAGGCCCAGGGAGGGGTGATTACCCGAGCTGATACCTTTCGAAAGTTCCGATTGGTCCCTCCATCCGTTTCTCGGGAGGTGTGACCTGAGGTGCGAACAATCACCTAAGGCGGGAGTGCCCTCTGAGAGGGCCCCCTCAAGGGAGGAGCGCGCCATCAGAGACGCCGCTAATCATGGGGGATACTTCCGCAATGGTTTCCTCATCTTCTACTATGTCTGCTCACAAGCATAAGTTCAATGAGTCTCAGCCACAGACAGTTCTTCCATCGTTGCCACAGTTCCTTCTCGATCTGATGAAGGTCACGACTTCTCCACGGTCAACCCTTTCATTATTCAGAAAGGTGTCGACGCAATTGCAGGTCCTGTAAAGTCTTGTTCCAGATTACGAAATGGCACCTTGTTGTTGGAAAAAGTCAGTGCCCTCCAGGCCCAAAAATTGCTGCGTACTTCACTGCTACACACCTTCCCTGTCCTGGTGGAAGCGCACCGCACTTTAAATTTCTCACGTGGGGTCGTTTATTTATGCTCACTCGATGGATTGTCCGACGAGGAAATTCAACACTACCTGTCTGACCAGGGCGTAAGGCTGTTCATAGAGTCATGAAAAGGGTTGACACGAACATCGTTCCAACCCGTACTGTCTCCTTGACATTTGACAGAGTTCAACTCCCATCGAATATCAAAGCGGGCTATGAGATAATTTCCGTTGCGTTGCTATCAGTGTCATCGGTTCAATCATACCAGCCAGTCCTGCTCCAATCCGGCCAAATGTGTTACGTGTGGCAAGGATGCCCATGAGGGTGCTTGTCCACCTCCATCCCCTTGTTGCATCAACTGTACGGGTGACCACGCTGCTTCCTCTAGAGATTGCCCCATTTTTAAAGACGAAAAGCTCATTCAGGAAATCAGAGTGAAGGAAAAGGTGTCGACCTTTGCTGCTCAAAAATTTTTTCCAGTTGAAAGCCCACGGTGCCTCAGACAGGTAAATACAGCACTGTCCTCGCCTCTCCTCGGCCAACAAAGAAGGCGGCCATGCAGACTTGTGATCTCACCTTTAGTGCCACAGTCGTCAGATCGGCCAGCACAAAGATCGCCCGTTCAACCTCCCCACTTTCACCTGCTCACTCTAAGGCTCACCCTTCATCGGGTTTTGCTAAATCTCGAGCCCAAAAGTCAGACACCCGGACTTCCAAAAAAGAGCCTACACGTGAAGATTTTTTACGTACCCCAAATTCACAACCATCAGTTCCTCCTTCATCTAAACATCCTGTTTCCAAGCAGGCTAATAAGAAACCCAGTTCCTCTCCTTCTCCGCCACGGCATGTCTCATCTACAGCACCACCTGGCGGTAGCCGCCCTCGGCCGTCTTCTGTGTCGTCGAGGTGCACTGCTAGCGGCCGATCAACCGGCCGATTGCTGGTGGCAGGAGCTGCTCCTGAACAACCTATGGATCAGGATCTTCTGCCTTCGGCTGACTGCTGTTCCACGCTGTCAGTCGCAAGCTCTAAGCTGTCGTTGAGTTGAGGGCAACCTTGGTCACATTCTTCCATTTTCTGTCCACCCTATGTCTATTATCCATTGGAATATACGTGGCATTTGAGCCAATCGGGATGAGGTGTCGATCCTCTTACGATCCTACTCGCTGGTCATATTCTGTCTTCAGGAAACAAAGCTGCGTCCCCACGACCGCTTTGTTTTTCCCATTTTCAGTCAGTACGATTTGATCTCCCCTCTGTTGAAGGCACTCTAGCACATGGAGGATTCATGATTCTTCTCCATGATACTCTCCATTATCACCCAATCCCCTTAAACACTTCCTTCCAAGCTGTCGCTGTCCGTCTTTCCCTTTCTGGATACACCTCCTCTCTTTGTACCGTATACATTCCATCGTCCACACCAATGGCACGAGCTGATCTCCTTCATCTTCTTGGTCAGCTTCCACCCCCCTATTTGCTGGTTGGGGACTTCAATGCCCACACCACCCTCTTAGGGGATCTCCACATCCTTATCCGCGTGGCTCATTATTGATAGACGTCTTCCATCAAGCGGATCTTGTTTGCCTCAACACTGGGACCCATACATTTTTGTCTGCCTCCACGACCAATTTCTCTCATTTGGACCTTTCGGTCGGTACTGTTCCGCTAGCTCGGCGCTTCGAATGGTTCGCCCTTGCTGATACACACTCGAGTGACCACTTTCCGTATGTCCTTCGATTGCAGCCACACCTGCCATATGTGCGCCCGCGACACTGGAAGTTTGCCCAAGCTGATTGGACACTTTTTTTGTCTCTAGCGACATTCAATGACCGTCACTTTCCTAGCGCCGACAGTGAGGTCACTCATATTACAGACGTTATTCTTTCAGCTGCGGAACGTTCAATACCTCGCACCTCCGAATTGCCCCGGCGCCCCCCAGTTCCTTGGTGGAATGAGGCATGCCGTGACGCAATACGTGAGCGGCGGTGTGCTCTTTGCGTTTTCAGACACCATCCTACATTGGCCAACTGTATCCGCTATAGGCAGTTCCGTGCGCGATGCCGTTGCGTCATCTGCGATAGCAAGAAGGCAAGCTGGGACTTCTTTACTAGCTCATTTAACACTTTCACTCCCTCCTCAGAAGTTTGGAGTCAGATTCGACTTTTTCTCCATGCGGGAACTCCAACATGCACTATCTTCTTCTCGCTATTCCGCCCCAGGACCAGATGGTATCCACATTCAAATGTTGCTGCATTTACCATACCATAGTCTGCGTTACCTCCTTCGCCTTTATAATCGAATTTGGACTGACAGCACTTTTCCCAGACAGTGGCGGGAAGCTATCGTCGTTCCTGTTCCGAAACCTGGAAAGGACAAACAGCTCCCCTCTAGCTATCGCCCCATTTCTCTCACGAGTAGTGTATGTAAGGTTTTGGAGCGTATGGCGAATTGCCGTTCAGCTTGGTGTCTGGAGTCCCGCAGTCTTTTAACACCTGCCCAGTGCGGTTTTCGAAAGCATCGTTCTGCAGTTGACCATCTTCTTGCCCTCTCCACTTCTATCGTGAACAATTTTCTCCGGAAACACCAAACTGTAGCAATATTTTTTGATCTGGAGAGAGCATACGATACCTGTTGGAGGACAGGCATCCTCCGCACGCTGTTCTCTTGGGGCTTTCGAGGTCGGCTGCCCCTTTTTCTTCCCAAATTTATGGCAGAGCGCACATTTAGAGTGCAGGTGAACACTACTCTCTTTCCCGTACTTTCTCCCAAGACAACGGGGTACCCCAGGGCTCTGTGCTAAGTGTTGTACTGTTTGCCATTGCCATAAATCCCATTATGGATTGTCTCCTTCCTGATGTCTCGGGCTCCCTCTTTGTGGACGATTTTGTGATCTACTACAGCTCTCAACGGACCAGCCTTCTTGAACGACATCTTCAAGGATGTCTCGATCACCTCCACTCTTGGAGCATCGAAACCGGCTTCCGCTTTTCTCCCAGTAAGACCGTTTGTGTTAATTTTTGGCGTTGTATGGAGTTTCTTCCACCTTCCTTACATCTAGGACCTGTCAACCTTCCGTTTTCGGACGTCGCTAAATTCTTGGGTCTTATGTTTGACAGAAAGCTGTGCTGGTCCTCCCACGTTTCCTATCTTTCGGCTCACTGTCTGCGATCCCTCAACACCCTCCGTGTCCTGAATGGTACCTCCTGGTGTGCGGACCGAGTGGTCCTTCTCTGCCTCTATCGCGCCTTAGTGCACTCAAAATTGGACTACGGAAGCATGGTTTACTCCTCTGCTCGGCCGTCTGTTCTTCGGTGTCTCGACTCTATCCACCACCGTGGATTACGTTTAGTTTCCGGACCTTTTTACACCAGTCCTGTGGAAAGCCTTTACGCTGAGACTGCTGAACCTCCGCTGTCCAATCGGCGAGCTGTCCTGAGTCGTTACGCTAGCCATCTGTCTTCCATGCCTACTAACCCAGCCCATGAAATTTTTTTTGACGCCTCCTTGGATTTAGGGTGTGCAGGCCGCCCTTCCTCCCTACAACCACTGGGAGTCCACTTCCTTCAACTGCTCCATTCTCTTTCCTTCCGCTTTCCTAAAACTTTCTTGACAATTTGGGGTACAGCACCGCCTTTGCTCCGTCCCCGGACCTGCCTGCTCCGTGACCTTTGTCAGTTTCCCAAGGATGGTACCCCTTCACTTGTTTATAGTCGGGCATTTTCTGCTCTATGTGCAAAAATGAAGGCTGCCACATTTATTTACACTGATGGCTCAAAAACATCGTTTGGTGTAGGGAGTGCCTATATTGTTGGCGACACCCCAAATTGATTTCGGCTTCCCGACCAGTGTTCGGTTTATACTGCGGAGCTTTACGCTGTTCTCCAGGCTGTCCAATACATCTGTCGCCATCAGTGGATACAGTATGTTATCTGTTCAGATTCTCTCAGCTCTCTCCTCAGTCTCCAAGCTCTCTACCCTTTCCACCCTCTGGTCCACCGGATTCAGGACTGCCTACACTTGCTCCACTTGGGGGGGAGGGGGGGTCTCTGTGGCGTTCCTCTGGATTCCAGGACACGTTGGTATCTGTGGAAATGAGGCGGCCGATATAGCGGCCAAGGCTGCAGTCTTTCTTCTTCGGCCAGCTATTCGCACGATTCCCTTTGATGATCTACGGAGTGTTTTATGTCATCATGTTGTTCTTTTATGGCACGCACATTGGTCGA